>NC_134361.1:70492164-70679664 GCF_048569485.1 Anomaloglossus baeobatrachus | reverse complement strand
TCTCTGACTGCCCTCACTACCTCCCGTGGTAGCCTGTTCCACTCAATGACTGCCCTCACTACCTCTCGCGATAGCCTGTTCAACTCTCTGACTGCCCTCACTACCTCCCTTAGTATCTGTTCCACTATCTGACTGTCTTTATTACCTCCCTTGGTAGCCTGTTCCACTCTCTGACTGCCATCACTATCTCTCGGGGTAGACTGTTCCACTCTCTGACTGCTCTTACTACCTCCCATGGTAGCCTGTTCCCCTCTCTGATTGCCCTCACTGCCAGAAAGTTTTTCCTAATGTCTAATCTGAATCTGCTCCCTAAGTCTTGCACCAATCATATCACATGGTGTAGTGCAGCCAATCAGGAAGAACTATTATAGCCTGTAAAAAATTAGAGACAGGGAATGCAGCAGCCATTTTATAGTTATTCTGAATTTTGTAAGTTGTGAGAGGATGTTATAGCTCACAATTTAGCAATAGAAATAGAGGCAGAAAACCATAAAATATAGAATAAACATTTCAGATAGTTGACAGCACAGCATGAAAGTGCGGTTATCACCCAGTAACTCATCGTCATACATGTTGAGGTCATTTTGAAGTTTTTGCATTGTAGAGCTTGTAGATTAGTTGTATATGATTCTGTGAAACCTCAAGGTGTTATACACATAATATAAAGCTGACAAATTTACATTTTAGATTAGCTTATCTCTAATGGAAAATAGCGCCATATATCAGAGAACCCTTATAATAGGGCAGGATAATAGGAATCCATAAATGTATTCCTTGTAATAAAACTGACCCTGATCCAGTCCTGTCTGTCTCCTTATCAGATGGTCCACTCTGACTCCTTGAGGAGGAACTGACAGTGAGAGAGGTAGTGATTAGAAATGAGTGGACCCGTTGAAGTTCGGATTTGGTGGGTTCAGCCAGACTTTAGCTAAAGTTCTGTTGAGACCCAAACTAGACTTGAACCTCATTGGAACTCACTGATTGGGCAGTTTGCGTCTCCGCCAATATTCCGCCAATATACAGCCAGCCATAAATTGAGCTCTTCTGGGGAAAGGAGGACTGGGTTTTTTCATATACATATTTTTTTGTTTTTACACGCTACATTCGATAGCACTGATTTTAACCCCCAATGGAAGTCATTCAAACACTGCAAGCGTCTCGGACTTGGTCAAGCACCGAGCGTACCTAAGCACAGCGATGCTCCTCATGTGGTTTACTTACATACATCTCCCGAACTCCAAATTCGAACACTGATTTTGTTTGTAATGCCTTTGTTCAGTATGAACACTAAACTTTAAATATTGGATCTTCTCATCTCTAATCAATAGCTGAAGCTAATCAGCAGATCTATGGGAGGACAGATTTAGTGGTGGCACGGTGGCTCAGTGGTTAGCACTGCAGTCTTGCAGCGCTGGGGTCCTGGGTTCAAAGACACCATCTGCAAGGAGTTTGTATGTTCTCCCCATGTCTGCATGGGTTTCCTCCGGGGTCTCCGGTTTCCTCCCACACTCCAAAAACATACAGATAGGGACTCTAGATTGTGAGCCCCAATGGGGACAGTGTTGCCAATGTATGTATTGCGCTGGAATTAATAGCGCTATGTAAATTAATAAAATTATTATTATTAATAAGGCTCAACAACAACCTAATACTGCTTTTTACACCTGTTCTTTTTTGCCAGTTATTGAATTGTTTCTAGCGTTCTTGTGTGTCTTGGACCGGGCCGGTAGTTGTGGGCAAGCTACTTGTCTTTTACACTCTGCCACACTAATGAAAAATGGCATTCCTATCTGGGTGTGTCTGCTGCATTACCTTGGTAATATGCCTCTGCAGACTGCATGCTGACTTTGGACATGGTAGGCCAAGACCATATGAGGTAGAGTCGAATGAGGAAGACCAAAGTCCAAAAATATTTTTTTTTACTGAAAAAGTACTTAATAAGAAGTACAGTGATGAGGAAAAGGGTAATAATCTTATGAATGTTTGAATTTTAGGCTCCGTATCTCACCATTTACTATATCTTTGAATCTGAGGCTACCATAATTTTATAGACAACCATCTTGGCTATCTCACACACATATATTTGACTTGCAACTATCTAGCATAACATTAGTTATGTAGATTTTTGTCATGTCACTGTATTGTTACTGTTTTGCTCCTGGTAGTGCAAAATTACTTTTCTTCTTGTAAACTACAAATTACAACCTGTTCTCACATTCCCTAATAGCTTAGTGTAGTATTAGGTTGGTTCCCAAGTAATAAGTTATTGGTTTTAATTGAGGAGCATCCATGAGGAAGATTTTACCAGAAAAAGGAAACAGCATCATCCAGCTCATCGATTGTGGTCTCACTGTCAACGAAATTGCCAAACTGCATCATGTGAGTGTACTGCCCCACGCTCACTCGGATCCGGACTCGTCGGTGGGTGGCTCGAGCGCCTCCGGACCCGGGGTCACGTCGCTCTGTAAGTATGCTGGCGCTACATAGGGGGTTGGTAGGTAGGTTTACGGCCGGGGCCGTGGTTTGAGGTAAGTTCGTGATGCCACCCACGGGTTGTGGTGAATGTAGACACCAGCGCTGCTGTTTACTAGGCCCCCGGGAACGGTGTTGCACAGCCAGGTGTTGACCCCTCCGTGGGTAGGGTACGATGGTCCCGGGGCCTGGTTGTGAGGGTGCGGGCGGATTCGTGTGCTGCGGGGTGGTGCGCGGCCCGAAGGCACAGTTGTACTTACTCTGACAGATACACTGGAGTCTCTGGTAAACCAAAAAGATGGTGGTCGGTGCCCGCAGCCGGCTGCGTCTGGTCCCTCACCCAGTTTGGTGGTCCCCGCCTTTCTCCTACACCTTGTTTGTAGCTGTGGACTGCCTGTGCTTCAGCAACGGGCGTCCGCTCCCCAGCTGTGTGTGTGTTGGGAGAGCCCGTTTGCTCGCAGACGCTGGCCCGTGGGATCTCTCTGCTTAAGTGGTGGCTTTCTATCCCCCTCATTGGGCTGTTGTCTTCAGTCGGGACTTGGTTGGGAAAGGACCTAAGGTCTAGACCTCAATCAGTGAATTAACTTAGTCTGGTAGATTCGGGACCTCGTTTCAGGGTCTGAGTAGCCCCCTGTGTGCTCCGGTTTCCAGTCAGTTCCCCGGTTCGGTACCGGCGGGCGACTTCCCTGTCCCGGTCCCTTATGGTTCCACCAGGCTGTCTTCCCGTCTCCTGCAGGCGGTGACCACCGTCTGCCTCTTGGCCAAAGGGTGTCCAGACTACGACCCAGACCCCTATCAGACGTTTACTCCTCTCTCTTTCACCTCCAAAACTCATCTGCCGTCTTTTTCCTGCTTCAAGCTATCCAAACTCCTCGGTGAGCGTGGCCAACCGCCTGGCTCCGCCCCCCCTGGTGTGAACGTCAAGACCCGAGAGGGGTGACCAAAGATTTAGGTTGGCTGCTGTTACCTTTTTAGGGGGACGGGTGTTTGTGCAAGGGCCTCTCTGTGACTATCTGGCTAGTCCAGGGCGTCACATGAGCGCCATGACAGTTAGAAGAATACAAAATGAAGTCCATTTATGTTTTGAAAAATCCAAGAGGTGAAAAGCCAGGCAAAATATTGGAGTCAATAAGTTGGCTCATCACAAGGTCAATCAGATCTGGTGGTGGAAGTGACTCGTATGATTCATATTAGTGAGATCACAGATGCCCATGAAAAACATCCTGTATTGCACATTACAAGAGTGTAGAAAGGTGGCCCTAAAAAAGGTGAAGAAACCTCAACTCCGATATCGTCATAAGACATGTTGACTCGAGATTTCAAAAAAGTACGAAAAGTGGACAGCAGAAGATAGGGACAGGGTGATTTTTACTGATGAGACAAAATTCACTAGACTAGGGTGCAAATGGGTCTGAAAGAAACAGGGGAAATAAGGCTAACAGATCAAGAAATTGAAAGAACTGTCAAATTCGGTGTGGGAAGCCTGATGATATGGGTTTTTTTAACAGCCGAAGGTGTTGCATACTTGACCATGATCGATGATGGTCTCAATGCTGACCTACAGTACAGACCAGAAGTTTGGACACACCTTCTCATTCAATGAGTTTTCTTTATTTTCATGACTCTGAAAATTGTATATTCACATTGAAGGCATCAAAACTATGAATTAAAAAATGCGGAATGAAATACTTAAAGAAGTGTGAAACAACTGAAAATATGTCTTATATTCTAGGTTCTTCAAAGTAGCCACCATTTTCTTTCATTACTACTTTGCACACTCTTGGCATTCTTTTGATGGGCTGTGGCGACCATGTCATCTGGCGTAGCACCCCATCACTCTCCTTCTTAGTCAAATATCCCTTACACAGCCTGGAGGTGTGTTTGTTGTCATTGTCCTATTGAAAAATAAATGATGGTCCAACTAATTGCAAACCGGATGGAATAGCACGCTGCTGCAAGATGCTGGGGTAGGCATGCTGGTTTAGTATGCCTTCAATTTTGAATAAATCCCCAACAGTGTCACCAGCAAAGCACCCCCACACCATCACACCTCCTCCTCCATGCTTTATGGTGGGAACCAGGCATGTAGAGTCCATCCATTCACCATTTCTACAAAGAGGCGGTACTTGGATCCAAAGATCTCAAATTTGGACTCATCAGACCAAAGCACAGATTTCCACTGGTCTAATGTCTATTCCTTGTGTTCTTTAGCCCAAACAAGTCTCTTCTGCTTGTTGCCTGTCCTTAGCAGTGGTTTCCTAGCAGCTATTTTACCATGAAGGCCTGCTGCACAAAGTCTCCTCTTAATAGTTGTTCTAGAGATGAGAAGGTGTGTCCAAACGTTTAGTCTGTGCTGTCTATGTGCTTATCCTACAACACGGGGTACTTCATACACTTGAGTACTATAGGTACTGTATCAAAAGAATAACATAGTTTTTCAGGATGACAACAACCCAAATCATATGTCAAGATTGGCAAATAAATGTTTCAATGACAATGAAGTAGAGGTGCTGGATTGTCCCCCACAGTCCTCAGACCTCAACCCAATCAAACACTCATGGGTAGAGTTGAAGAAAAAGCTGTATACATACCCAAGTGAGCTGACCAGAATGCACCAACATTGGGAACATGTAGAAGATATCTGGGATCAACCTTAGGTCGCAACGTGCTTGAATCCAGTCGTGAGCATGCCCAGAAGGATTCAGGCTGTGTCTAAAGCCAAAGGTGGATTTATAAAATACTAACAAAAAAAATAAAAACGCATATTTTTATAACGCAGGGACATGACAAGAACCTGCATAACTTGTTATATGTTAAATAGTGGAAAGTCAACTTAAGGGGTAGTTGCATTCTTAAAATGTGACGTCAGAGGTCTTGTTGAGATGGAATCCAAAGCCCTTGAGTGAAGAGGTAAAAAATGTTGTGCACGATATGAGAAGTTAAATGGAAGAGGCTTGAAGTAGTGGATGTTAGGAATAATGAGTGGAGAGATTAGCATTATTTGCTTTTTAAGTTTTTTTTTTATTAAACCACTTACCCTGCCTGGAAGCCATTTTGCTAAATTTGTGCATAACTAGTTTAAAAAAATTCCTTACTTTGGTTAATGTGAACTTTTGTAAAATTTCTGAAAAATTGAATTCCACTTAATGTTCTCAGCTATAATGTTTTGTCATTGTCATTGCCTCCTTTGGACTGACCTAGCTTGTTGATCATTCTAATCTTAAGGGAATCTATCATCACATTAAACTTTTTAAACTGCTAATATGGGCATACAGGTTATAGAATGTTGAAAAAAGCCATACCTGTGTGCCTCATATCAAATGCCTTGCTGTGGAAATATCACCTTTTATCACTTTATGTAAATGAGCTCTTCCAGGCTATGGGGTGAATGCTGCCTGGAAGATAACTTCGCCTACGGGGGCGCTACCAGTGTGATGTGTGATGGCTGCACTCTGCTCTCACTGCAGAGCTGTGTGATTATAACTGACACTTCTGCAGGTTCCTCTCAGCTTCAGCCTCCAGTTTGCGGGAAGACTGCATTGGAATATTGTTGTAATAAAACAGAGCTCAGGGAGCTGCAAAAAATATTTGAAAGAAGACAAATTTCATTTCTCCTGTTCTGTGACAGTTATTTGTGTCACACTGATAATGCCTCTTTTATTTAATTCTCTGTAGGCGGAGTTATCTTCCAGGCAGCATCCGCCTCATAGCCTGGAAGCTCATTTACATAAAGTGATAAAAGATGATTTTTGCATAACAAGGCATGTCTCTGATATGAGACATAAAGTTAAGACTATTGTCAGCATTCTATAAACTGTCTGCCCATATTAACAGTGTAAGGCTGGACTCACGGTCCCATTCTCATCCGGAGAGTATGGCGATTTTTTTCTCACTTGTCATTCGTGTAGTCTCAGTGTGCTCTCCGTGTGCTATCCGTTTTTTTCTCAGTACCTATTAGCCATTTACAGTCATTTGCAGGAACATTTACAGTCATGTACAGGACGATTTACAGTGTTCTGTGCTACATGATAGAATTGTATCCATAAAAATGGACGTCACTAGGATGGTCCGTGTGCTGTCCGTGTGACGTCAGTTTTTTCTTCACACCCATTCACTTGTGTTGGAGACTCTTGGACATATTTTGAATCAAATCGCAGCATGCTGCGACTTTTCTCGCATCCAGATTCTGGATACGAGAAAAGCTGACCAACTGCTCTCCCTCATTGAGTAACATAGGTCCGAGTGCAATGCGAGATTTTCTTGCATTGCACTTATACCGCCCCACGGGCTCGGCTGTGACCGCCGAGCCGCTCAGATCCGTGCTCGTACAGTGGGTGGCTCAAGCTCCTCACGGGCCCGGGGGTCACGTCATTCTGCAAGGGGGTTGGTGCCACATGCAGGGACTTTGGTGGGGAGTTCCACGGCCGGGGCCGCAGTGGTTTGGAAGAGATGTAAGTTCGTGACTCCACCCACGGGTTGTGGTGAATGGATGGACACCACCGCTGCCGTTAACTAGGCCTCCCGGGGACGGAGTTGCGCAGCTTGGTGTTGAACCCTCCATGGGTAGGGGACTGATGGTCCCAGGACCCGAGGGAGGTGCTGAGGCGTGGGGACAGGTGCATGCTGGATGCTGGTGCGGTGTGGCGCGGTGCGCGGCCCGAAGGCACTGGTGTACTCACTATGACACAATACACTGGAGTCTCTGGTAAACCAAATGGGATGATTAACGGGGCCCACAGCCGGCTGCAGCTTCTCCCTTATCAGGTTGGTGGTTTCCGCCTTTCTCCTGCACCTCTTTGTATGAATGTTTGACTCCTATGCCTAAGCAATGGTAGTCCGCTCCCCGTCTTGCTGGGTGTTGGAAGAGCCCTTTTTGCCCACAGACGCTGGCCCCTTGGGTCTCTATGCCTTGGCGGTGGCTTTACCCGGTATGGTTGGGCTGTTGTCTTCTAACGGGTCTTGTGTGAGAAAGGTCCTCAATCAGTTGATTTGACTCAGCCCTGTCAGTTCGGGGCTTCGTACTGGGTCTGAGTACCCCTCCTGGTGCTCTGGTTTCCAATAGTTTCCCCGGTTCGGTACCGGCAGGCCACCCCCCGACCCCGGTCCTACGGTTCCACCGGCTGTAATCCCAGCTCCTGCAGGCGGCCACCACCATCGGCCTCCACCATCTGACTCAACCTCTCTCCTTCACTGTCAAGACTAGACTACTACACACTGAACTTGTGTCTTTTTCCCACCTCCAGGCCTCGGAACTCCTAGGTTGGCGGAGCCAACCACCTGGCTCTGCCCCCCTGGTGTGGACATTAAACCTGGAGGGTGGTGACAAGGTTTTTAAGTTTGGCTGCTGTCACCTTTTTAGGGAGGGGGTTGTGTTTGCATGGGACTACCTGGGACGCGGTAACAGTGAAGGACAAGAGAGGATACAGCACAAATTCCTTTGGTTAAAATAATTTCTTCCTTTATTAATATATTAAGAACAGTTTGAGACCGAAGATGAAGACATGTTATAACGCATAGGTTCTCTTAACGCGTTTCGGACTTAAAAATTAAAACCAACAAAGTCCTTAGTCATAAGTGACCTATGCCAGACTGGAAGCTGTTCATATAGAAGAGGTGAAAGCAGCCCAAAAAACAGGAAATGAACAAAAAAAGGTAATTACCTGTGGGGAGGGAATAATTAGTTAATTCACCAGCTTAGCTAATTAGGATAAGGTGTTATTGCCTGTTTTTCAGTCATCCATAGAATTTAAAGGGAACCTGTCAGCAGACATTTCGCCCAAAACCTAAAAGATTCCCCCTCTGCAGCTCCTGGGCTGCATTCTAGAAAGGTTCCTGTTGTTTTTGTGCCCCCTTTCTGACCAAAATAAAGACTTTATAAAGTGGTACCTTTTTGTATGCAGATTCTGTAAATGTGACACGGGGGCGGGCTGCCTGATGGCCGTTATTCTGCCTCCTGCCACTTTAGGCCATCCCCCATCGCTCATTTCCATAGCTGTGGACGCCGCCCAGTGCTCCACAGGTCCCCGCGCATGCCCAGTGCCTATCTCTCGTGGATGAGCACTTTGCCCAGTGTCACCGCTGGTGACGTGCGCGCAGGCTTTAGATTATGGGCGGTGCTGTGATGTTTATTACCAAGCAACTGCCCATAATCGCGGGACCGCACTTTCCCCCTCGGCCTCCTTCATTCTGCGCAAGCGTGGTGCTGCTGACCTCACGTCACCTCCTTCCCATCTTGCCCTGAGGCAGGAAATAGATGGGAAGGAGATGACATGGGGTCAGCAGCATCGCGCTTGCGCAGAATGAAGGAGGCCGACTGGGAAAGCGCGGTCCCGCGATTATGGGCGGTTGCTTGGTAATAAACATCACAGCACCGCCCATAATCTAAAGCCTGCGCGCACGTCACCAGCGGTGACACTGGGCACAGTGCTCATCCACGAGAGATAGGCACTGGGCATGCGCGGGGACCTGTGGAGCACGGGGCGGCGTCCACAGCTATGGAAATGAGCGATGGGGGACGGCCTAAAGCGGCAGGAGGCAGAATAACGGCCATCAGGCAGCCCGCCCCCGTGTCACATTTACAGAATCTGCATACAAAAAGGTACCACTTTATAAAGTCTTTATTTTGATCAGAAAGGGGGCACAAAAACAACAGGAACTTTTCTAGAATGCAGCCCAGGAGCTGCAGAGGGGGAATCTTTTAGGTTTTGGGCGAAATTTCTGCTGACAGGTTCCCTTTAAATTTAAATGATATAAAACCAAACTATATTAATTATCTACTTATATATATTTTTCGACCCCCCTACACATTCCTTTTCTTTTTAGATTTTTTCTTTCTGCTTGTTATGAATATATGTGCACCTATGGGCATTTTAATTTATTTATTTATTTATGTATGTATTCTTGGAACCTTATTATTATTAGATCTGGGGGGATTATACCTCCATCCTATTCTTGTATCCATCTTTTTTTGACTCAGTTAATATTTATGTATATTTATATTCATATTTATATTTATATTGCGTTATTTCTACTCATTTATTTATTTTTTATGTTATTGGGAATTGGTATTGAGTCAAGTCTGTTTCCTTCCTTGGGAATAGGATTAAGGTTCCCACCCTTTTTCTGATTCTGTTTTGATTCATGTTATGTTTTGATATTTCTAATACTATTTTGTTATAATTTTTTTTTTTGCCTTTATTCCACCTTATCCTAATTAGCTAAGCTGGTGATTTAACTAATTATACCCTCCGCACAGGTAATTACCTTTTTTTGTTCATTTCCTGTTTTTTGGGCTGCTTTCACCTCTTCTATATGAACAGCTTCCAGTCTGGCATAGGTCACTTATGACTAAGGACTTTGTTGGTTTTAATTTTTAAGTCCGAAACGCGTTAAGAGAACCTATGCGTTATAACATGTCTTCATCTTCAGTCTCAAAATGTTCTTAATATATTAATAAAGGAAGAAATTATTTTAACCAAAGGAATTTGTGCTGTATCCCCTCTTCTCCTTCACTGTTCCCGCTTATCTTAGGCTGGTTTGGACCTACCAGCGGATCCGTGCACCCTGGAGATCTGAGCAGTCTGGGTGGCAGGTGAGCTGAATTTCCTTTTTCATTGACTACCTGGGATGACCTGACTAGTCCAGGGCGTCACACCCTCATCCGTTTTTAATGCTCGTGTGAGCGTACCCTAAAAAGGACAATATGGTGTCAGATTCCCTTTAACTCGCTCTACCGGCCAGCAGCTACTCCGTAAATGCTACAGAGGTGTCTTTGCAGTGAAAGCTAGATGCCTGTACAGGGATGATAATCCCTGGGAAATGTTGCCCTTTTCAGTATTTTTTACAGCAAAACTTTCCAGGAATACAAAAGCTCTGTTGAAGAAATATAACTCTAAGCTCTGCGCCTAAATGCAAAATCTTTAGAAATCCCCTAATATGTGCCATTTAGAGTTGCTGATGTCATCTTATGTGGGAGAGAAGCCATTGAATCACTCATGCTCCATAGTCAGATGTTGCTCCTACGTCAGCACCTACTTTAGCAGTAGCCCCGATTGACCCCATAAAAGTCAATAAAGCCTTTTCATATCCAGTTTGATCCTTTGAAAAATATATTGATTCCTCACAGTGAAATTGCTTCCATTTTTCCCTGAAGCCATGATGCTATGTTATACCGGCGCATTCAACCATTCACGGATATATTACTTTGATGTTGGCTATAGGCACAAGACCAGATTTTCTTTGAGCTTCATCTATCTATGATTGACAGGTGGAATTTCAGAATGTAGCACATATCATCTAACTTTGCTATTATGGGGGACATAATAATCTTTATGATGCAATACTGAAATAATATAGAAAAGATTACATTAATGGTAGAATGATAGACAGATGGCAGGAGATGATGGACTTTACGTCTATTGCACTTTACTGTGCATGCAAACACATAATTAACCAAATAAATTCCCCAACACGCCTGGCCATCATCACATTTGCCATTAGGCCAACATTTATACTGTATCTAGTTTAGTTTATAAAGTAAGTGTATATTATTTAAAACAAATGCAAAAGTCATATACTTTCCTGTGGTATCACTTCTGATGACACTGCAGCTTTCCCTGTGAGCACATTACTGTACAAGGTGCTGGGAACATTGCATTCTCATATCCTCATCCCAAAGGGAGCTAGCTAATAAAATTGCACAGGCAAGAATAATGGAGGATGAGCTGTAATCCACATTCTGACAATCACTGCAAAGAACATGCTTCATTTTACCGACCAAACTGTTGTATGCAGGAATAGCTGGATTCTGCCATGGGTCGAAAATATAGAATATGGGCTTTCCCAAAGTCAAGTAACTTTTTTTATTATTTTTCTATCCCCTTTACCTTGAAACAGTGTGCTACTTTTCTTTCTTTTTTATTGATCCCTTGCTGCTCTACGGCACAGATGGGGTCAAAGGCACTTTAGGGCTCACACACTTTTATGTTAAAAATAGATACACCATATTTTTTGTATTGCAAGACGCACTTTTCCTCCCAAAAATGTGGGGGCTGTCTGTGCGGGCTGTGCTGGCTGCGGTGGGGGCTGTCTGTGTGGGCTGTGCTGGCTGCGGTGGGGGCTGTCTGTGTGGGCTGTGCTGGCTGCGGTGGGGGCTGTCTGTGCGGGCTGTGCTGGCTGCAGTGGGGGCTGTCTGTGTGGGCTGTGCTGGCTGCGGTGGGGGCTGTCTGTGTGGGCTGTGCTGGCTGCGGTGGGGGCTGTCTGTGCGGGCTGTGCTGGCTGCAGTGGGGGCTGTCTGTGCGGGCTGTGCTGGCTGCGGTGGGGGATGTCTTTGTGGGCTGTGCTGGCTGCGGTGGGGGCTGTCTGTGTGGGCTGTGCTGGCTGCGGTGGGGGCTGTCTGTGTGGGCTGTGCTGGCTGCGGTGGGGGCTGTCTGTGTGGGCTGTGCTGGCTGCGATGGGGGCTGTCTGTGCGGGCTGTGCTGGCTGCAGTGGGGGCTGTCTGTGCGGGCTGTGCTGGCTGCGGTGGGGGATGTCTGTGTGGGCTGTGCTGGCTGCGGTGGGGGCTGTCTGTGTGGGCTGTGCTGGCTGCGGTGGGGGCTGTCTGTGTGGGCTGTGCTGGCTGCGGTGGGGGCTGTCTGTGTGGGCTGTGCTGGCTGCGGTGGGGGCTATCTGTGTGGGCTGTGCTGGCTGCGGTGGGGGCTGTCTGTGTGGGCTGTGCTGGCTGCGGTGGGGGCTGTCTGTGCGGGCTGTGCTGGCTGCAGTGGGGGCTGTCTGTGTGGGCTGTGCTGGCTGCAATGGGGGCTGTCTGTGCGGGCTGTGCTGGCTGCGGTGGGGGCTGTCTGTGTGGGGTGTGCTGGCTGTGGTGGGGCCTGTCAGTGCAGGCTGGCTGGCTGTGTGGAGCAGGGCGGTCCTATATGCTCCGGCTTCAATGGTGCCTGGAGTCGGAGCATGCACAGATGGAGCTCCCAGCTCATGATCTCATCTGTACACATGTCGCCTCCTGGTGCCATTTCTTTGAAGCCTCCACCACTGACAGAGCTTCTGGGACACTCTCCACACCACTCTGCTCCACACAGCCAGGGCAGCCCAACTGTTGCCATCACAGCCCCCACCGCTGCCATCACATACCCTATTGCTCTCAGCACAGACCCCACCATTGCCAGCACAGACCTTACCGCAGCACCTGTAGCATCGCCCTACTCCTGCACCACCCCTGCCTTTTGTGACCTGGCTCCACCACCGCTATCATCTTCCCTCTGGTAAGACGCCACCGGAGTATATGAAGGACCCCATTTTTTTACATTTTTCATGTCTAAATTTGGGGTGTGTCTTACAATTCAGTGAGTCTTATAAAACAAAAAAAACGGTAAATGTCCTAAAATTTTATTCCATCAATTTCATCCCAATTTAAACAACAGATTTGATTTAATTCGAATATATTTTGGTCCGAGACTAAACTATTGCTGTAAAGGCAACAGAGATAGGTGATAATGCCGCGCCACAGATCACTTCTGGAACCGTAAGATTAACGTATCTTTATTGGCATAGGTCTACGCGTTTCAGGAGCTCTGCTCCCTTCTTCAGGACCGTAAAGAACCAAGAGACATCAAATCTAAAATGGTGTCTACTGACATACATTAAATAGCCCCACTGACGTCATAAGGACCATCCCTCATGAAAAAAACGAGCGGGAAGAACACGTTGCATTAAAACCATGACATCATATAAACATTTGCATATACACATTCATGAACACTGTGTGAACAAACATATGAGAAACATAAACCATATCAACTGACAAAAAACATGTGAAGCAGTGATTAAGACACCTGCAAAAATTTGCAGATCCAGATTGTATGTACAAAAAATGTATTAAGAGATCGAGCAAAAAAATCCCCAGGTGTACACCAAATAAAAATATGATGTATAAATCAAATAAATGTGTGTTAAATTTATTGATGGTCCTCACCACTCACGAATCTAGGGGCTAGAACCCCCTCACCTTAGCAAAAAACAGAGCATTAGAGTCACCACAGAGATCCATTGTAGCCACCGCGGCATGTGTGAGAAGTTTATTAAAGATCAAGCGAGAAACTGCTATCAGCGGGTGAGAATATGTGAACGGGGCTAAGAAACCCTTGAAGAGCTGTGAGAAAAGCCGGTGCATGTATACTACGATCGCAACAGAGGGGGTGGTAAGTGAAACACTGCAGATATTCCACTACTGACTGCAGTTCACGAAAGTTCAGTAGCGTGGGAATCTGTTATCTGCCATCGGGTGGCTGCAGCCTGGATCAATACATTATATGCGAGTAAAGGGGTTGTGACTTGCACAACTTCATCTGGTGAGTATTCACCCCCACTTCCTCACCCCATATTATTGGGGTAATACCCTATCTGCGCTTCTCTTTCCACAGCTTTGTACATTGCTGTAAAGGCAGAAAGAGGTTAAAATTATATCTCAATTTTCCTCTAATGTTTTGTCACTTCTTCTTTCCTGTTCTGCCACTTTCACCCCAGCTCTGGTCCTTGACGTCATTCTTCCACACATTTTCTATTTTTCTTGCATTCCATTTCGACACTGAGTCCTCAGATGAGAAGGGAGTGACAGACGAAAAAAAGACCATCAAAGAGGACCAAAGAGACTGTAGCGGCAGAGGTAGTGGAAGCAGGATAAAAACCTGGCTGCCATGTTACTGGATTTATGAAGATCAAATCCCACAAAATTTGGATTCTGGCTAATCTGAATTTTTTTGCAGATATTCATAATTATTCTATTTCATCAGAAATTGATTTCCTCATCTCTAGTTTAAAATTTACATCATATTGCGAGTGCTAATGTTCCAGCTGCAGTGTCTCCTCCTGTCCACCAGAGGGGTGTCTGCGCAGCTGCAGTGTCTCTTCCCGTCCATCACAGGGATGTCCGTGCAGTCTGAAAGATGGATTCTGTAAGGAGCAAGAGAGAGGAAGAAGGAAGGGGAGAAAGAGACAGAGTGAGAGAGATCCTGAAGTGTTGTGGCTGGCTTTCCCTGCTCTGGTCTGCATACTTTGAGTGTTAAAGACAATGTTCATAGACTGTTGCCAGAGAGAGAGAGAACTGTGATCAGAGCAGTTTCTCTCATTACCTTGACCTTCCCACTGGTCTGCTGATCTGTTCCTGATTGGATCCATTCCTGAGGATATTCATCCCTTAGGTAATCCGTCCCGGTGACTGCCATTGACTTATGGACTTGCTGCGGCCCTGAAAGCTGTCAAGACCTCCCTGGACTTGATACTCCCCTGGATCCATCCAGCGATACTGTAAGTCCTGAGCTTGGGCCCTGTGCATATTTTTTTCTATTTTTGCAGGACGTGCGCACACACGTGGTAGTGGTTTGGTGCCAAATCTGTGAAGGCACGCTGCAGTCAGTTACACTGGACTGAGCTGGAGCTACTGTTGTACTGTTTTTAACAAACATTTAACCCTGGGTAATCTGTTAATGTGCACATGTAATAAGAGAGAGGGAGTGGAATGGTGGTATAGATAAGGTTGTGAATAACTATGCTAGTCCAGAGACAGGTACTAGTTGCACTCAGTAATTTACACTCCTTATTTGTTTATAAGTTCTGTTTCAGCATTGTTTGGGTTTTTCTGTTAACTAAATTTTTTTCCAATAGTTCCTGAGATATTGGAAATGGTCTTTAGGCTACCACAATGATCCTGGCTTTCTCTGCCGGGTGTATGTATATTTGATTGTGGTAAATCTTACCTTGATCCCGTGTTGCATTTTCCACTCCCCAAATTGTTTTATAAAGGAAAAAAGTTTGCACTGAGCCCTAGTCTGGTCTCGATCCTTGTTCGTGACCCACTGTATCCTGGAAGCAGCCTCTCGGTTCCTTGACATGACATGTATAGATTAATTTGCCCCAGATTTTTTAAAGTAGCACACATATTTCATGAAGAATTTGTAAAAAAAAAAAAAAAAGCATTGGGAGAAAATGATAGATCTGTAAAGGGCGGATGACACCAGACTTATTTATTTGAAAAAACTGTTAAGTCCTTCCCGCCAATTGCTGATGTGCAGCTCCATTTGTTCGCCTGCATTGTAAATGGGTGACAAAGGGGCTTTTATATTCAATGCATTATTCTGATTGTTAAAAAGGGCTAACATGGTTAATTCTGCCATTTTTTCCAAGCAGACCAACAGGCCATGTAGAAAATTGGCCAGTCGGATTGACACACTTCCTATCAGTGGCAGATATACAGTGTGTCCACCCATATCCTGTCCACCGCCATTAACTTGAGAACGGCGGCAGCTATAGGCATAGAAGTGGTGCCTAGGAATAGTAAAGTAGCCATTCACTACACAATGAAACCACCTATAGCGCCACCTGGTGGAAAACAACGGAGTTAGCAGTTAGCATTTTCATCCTGAAAACGGAATGAGAATTAAAAAATTATAGGACATCATCAATTCAATACGAATCGACACCTTGCATACAGAAATGCTATGATATGAAACCCATAACCCCCCAAAACATTGAATGCTGGTCACGCATATGGCGCTCATTTAACTTTGATGCTCAAAGTGGCCCCCGTCAGCTGCAATGCACATCTGGACTCTGGACAGCATACTGTATCTTGCTGCACGCTGTGCAATATGGTAGGTGACACGTTTGCACAAGCATCTGTGATACGTCGTCGTAGGTCCTGCAATGTTGGTGGAGGGGTCGCATACACCTGCTGTTTGATGTGACCTCACAGAAAGAAGTCCAATGGGGTAAGGTCAGGTGAGCATGGAGGCCACTCCACGCAGCCACCATACCCAATGACTTGTAGGAAGGTCTCCATGAGGTATCGCTTCACGTCCGCAGCCTTGTGAGTTTTACACATTCTAATCATAGCATTTCTCTATGCAAGGTGTTGATTCGTATTGAATTGATGATGCCCTACATCTTTGTGATTCACTTTTTTCTCTATCTCGTTCCATTTTTGAGATAAAAATGCTAACTCTATTGTTTTCCATCAGGTGGCGCCATAGGTGGTTTCATTGCGTAGCACATGGCTACTTTACTATACCTAGACACCACTTCTATGCGTATAGCTGCCACCGTTCTCAAGTTAATGGTGGTGGACACACTGTATAAGCATTGGAGCCGCTGCAGCTGCACTGGGGTTCAAAGGAGAGGGGGACCCCTCACAACTAAAGGAGGGCCATAAACAGAAATAGATAAGAATAATAATAATAATAATAATAATAATAATAATAATAGAAAATTTGACTGTGTGTATATGTGCCTCTGTTTCTACTGTATATAGTATATATGTCCATGTGCCCGTATATATGATGCGTGTATATGCCTGTTTGTATATGTGCCTGTGTGTGCATATAGTATATGTGTATATGTGCCAGTATATATGATGTGTATATATGCCTGCCTCTACATATGATGTGTGTATGTGCCTGTATATACAGTATGATGTGTGTAAGTGCCTGTACATATCTGTATGTGCCTGTGTGTATATAGCATTTGTGCCTATATATGTTCCTGTATATATGTGTTTATGTCTCTGTGTGTATATGATATATGTGCCTGTGTGTATATGTAGTATGTGTGTATGTGCCTGTACATTATATGTATGCATGTGCCTGCATGTATATAGTATATGTGTGTATGTACCTGTGTATATATAGTAGTATGTATAGTATTATGTGCCTGCTTGCTAAAATGGATATTTTTGCTCTACATGCAACACATGGAGAAACAAGCAGCACAGCAACTTACACACTCATCTGAACAATCCCTTGTGGTTCTTGGATTGAGCACCTTCTTGCCTAAGGGCATGCCAAGTGAAGACTATTTGACTAAGTTCCCACGATCACCGTTTGTTGAGTTTTTGACGCTGCAGATTTTTTTTACCTTAGTTTACTTGTGCTTTATTCATTGTACTGTAATGTGCATTTTTGATGCTGATTTTTTGTTTCTATTTGGTGTGTCATGCTTTAAAAAAAAAATGCCTTGTTTTTGAAACTTCTTGGTACTGACATTCTTAGGTGCGAATTATATGCATTTATGAGACATTTACGCTGCACAAATGTACTAAAAACACATGAGTTTTTTACTGCAGATTTTCCGCATCTAATGCAAGTTTATGGGGAAATTCCACACAGAAAACACAGCTTACCTGCAAGAGAAATTATCATCCTGCTGCTTAAAAAACTCCCCGGCATGAGATTGTACTGTAAAGTGCTGTGATTTTTGACGCAGCAAAAATATGCACTGTCAAAAAACGCAAGTAAAACTCTTTGTGTGCATGCATCCTTACAATTTATTAATAATGGAGAAAACCTGAGGCTACAAGATATTTTTCTATAGTAATAAAATCATTTACCGCGGTACTGGAGCGCATATTTCCATATCCTTTTTCTATTTAGAAATAACTTTTTTTTTTGAGTCTGGAAACACCAGCATACTAACAGAGAATGGATCCAGAAAATTATTCTCCGAAAAGTTGTTTTAAAATATTTGTGAAAATGGTATATTCATACAATGTGCCATGGAGCCATCACTGATTTCCAGCATTGTAAGGGGCCTATAGAGAGCTTACACCTCTACGGCACTTTGCATTGATTTCTGTCACTAGAAGTCTGATATAATCTTCTAAATAAAGGGTCATTTCAATCAATGGCCGCTGGCTTACAATTATTATGTTAGAATTTATGTGAAAAAAAATCACTGAGTAGTGCCAAAGGGATTTAAGTTTAATCAGTAGCGATTTTATGAAAAAGATCATTTTAAAGGAATTAAATCACATAGTTTTGAATGGCAGCATTATTTGATGATAAAATATAATAAAAAAACTGGAGAAATTTCAAATACGGTGAGATAAGGAGTAAATTATTTTTTTATTATGTTATTTTGGTGTGGTTTTATGATTTTCATTTTACAGTAGAAATGACAGATGGGTCAGTACAGTTTAATGACATTATATATCTTATTTATGTTGGACTATGCTGATTTTTTTTTTACCTACATTTCTGTCTATAATATTAAATTAATCAAAGCTGTCAGTTTTCACACAGGACACAAAGCCTAAAATTAAGCTTTGGATCCTGTTCTGAGGAGTTCCCCTATGATGGCTGTCACAAGGTGGCGCTAGACACTACTTGTATGTAGTAAATGGAGAGGTAATCAGACAGGCAAAGATCATAAATAGCGATGATCGAATACCTCAAATATTCACCTTCGCGAATATCCGACAAATACCTCGCCGCTATGCGAATATTCGATGCGCAATCTAAGTCTATGGGAAGCCCGAATAGTTGTTATTCGGGTTTTCCATGGACTTACATTGTACATCAAATATTTGCAAATAGTCGAATAGCGGCGAGGTATTCAGAAAATATTCGTGAAGCCGAATAATTGAAGTATTCGATCATCCCTAATCATAAACCAGGAGGGCACAACAGTACATGAGGGGGCCAGACAGAGACGAGGTCAAGATACAAGTCGAAGGTCAGGGTTCCAGGAGAGTATGTACAAAATTCAGGGAGCAGGCAGGGATGTGGTCAGGATTAAGTCCGAGGTCAGAAGCCGGGAAGTCACAACAGAAACAGGGGAGGACAGGCAGAGATGGGTAAACAACAGTCCAGAGTCAGGAGACTAAGATCTGAACACTGAGCTTCACGGGAGCCAACAGCACAACTGTAAGCATGAAGTATGACTGGCGACGTCCTGAGCTAACACGCTCCCTAATGAAGCAGAGCAATTACCAGGAATGAGAAGCATCTGCGAGAGCACCTATGGATGAAAGGGCAACTGCCTCCGGATAGCCGGCGGCAAAGCCGACTATGGTGAGGAGGAAACTTTTTCCATCCGTGGATCGGGATGGCAAAAGAGCCTACTAAATCATTGGCAACCATCTGGAATGTTTCAATTATTAAATACATGAATTTTAGCAGGGCATGACAGGGTGGTGCTTCACCTAAGAGATATCCACAAGATTAGAACACCTGGCAAAGCATAGTACAGAAGGCTCAGGAGAGTGACCAACTGCTGGCAATATTAATAGCCTACTTGGCCCTTCTAAACATTGGAGGCAATTGAAATAATACAACGTAAAAATGACTTTTCATGCAACACAATGTAAATCTAAAAATGATTTGTTCAGTATGATTAAAGGGGGATATATATATATATATATATATATATATATATATATATATATATATATATATATATATATATATATATATATATATATATATATATATATATATCTATATTTATAATGGAGCTAATATTAAGGGATGTGCATGACTCAGAGAAAATCGACTAACAACTAAAGTCCGGAAATAGGTTATGTTGAGGTAAATAAAATGACATAAAAGGACAAACTTTTGGTGTTTTTTTGGTGCTGTGTATGAGAAACAACATGCAATTAAAGTAATAATTTGTAACAAACACAATCCAGTCAAAAATATTAATAATAGGACTAAAGTGCACTTGAGTAAATACCTAATTAAGTAATTAGTTTTGAGTTGGGACCCAGTAAGAATTAATAGTTGTTTATAAATAAAGTGCATGAAGAGATATAATAGGATTGCACTCCATATAGTGTGGCACTACAATGAACCTTATTGCTGCAGAGTGGTTGAAAGAGGTAGAACCAGGTGCACAATAATTTGCAAAGCAACGATTGTATTGTTAACTGAAGAACATGGATAGATACCTAAGTATCATTAATATGGGATCCAATAATGGTAATAATTGTTATTTGTACATGAAATATATGGAGCCACAAAATTGAATTACACTCCATAAAGTAGAAAACAAGAACAACAGATTTTGCTGCAAGGTGGCTAAAACAATAAAGCTATGTTCAAAGTAATTTGCAGAGCAGAGATTATAGTGTTAACTGGAGAACATGGACCATCTAGGGAAGGTAATCATTTGCACATAGAACATGTAATGCATGAGAAAAGACGCTCTTTCTATAAAATGGCTGAAGGGAATCAGATGCCCAAATTTTGTAGAGTTAAAAGTTGCATGAACCTGTAAAAAGAAAAGGTTAGTTACCACTGGAACCCCCTCCTACCATCTTCAGAAGAACGCGAAGACCAAATACTGAATACCGTCTCCAGATGAGGACCAGAATTTGTGGTTAAGCACCGAAAACAGAACACTGAGCACCATATCCAGAGGAGGACCAGACTTCAAGGTCAAACATTGAAGACTGAGCACTGAGGACTGGAGACCGGGAAATGAACATTCGCTCCAGTGCAGTGTCCAAGTAAGCCAGGCTGTTACCTGCTGCCTTGATGTATGTTACTAAGAAAGTAAAACTTTTTGCCAAAGTGAGTGTTGATGCAATGAATTTCAACATAAGCCTTTAGGGCCGTTTCACACTTGTGTTGTTTTGACGGCAACGGAGTCCGTCACACATACAGTACAGTTCATTTATTTACAGTGGAACCGCAACAGCATGCTTCCTGCACTACCCGCATGTGTCCACATGGTGTCGCTCTTACACTGTAAATAAATGAACTGTACTGTATGTGTGACGGACTCCGTTGCCGTCAAAACAACGCAAATGTGAAACCACCCTTAGATTGTGTTTACCCTAGCGAAATATGTTATCCAGAATCTTTAGTAAATGTATGTAATAGATCAGTGAATTGTGATCTAGCAAGAGGGAAAGGTCCATGATGTCAAATACAGAAGACAGGTCTAAAGGGTGCTTTACACGCTGCAACATCGCTAACGATATATCGTCGGGGTCACATCGTTAGTAACGCACATCCGGCGCCGTTAGCGACATTGCAGCACGTGACACTAAGGAGCGACGATCAACGATCACAAAAGCATCAAAAATCGTTGATCATTGACACGTCGATCCTTTTCATAATATCGTTGGTGGTGTATGCCGCTGGTTGTTCGTCGTTCCTGTGGCATGTGTGACACCGCAGGATTGACGAACATCTCCTTACCTGCATCCACCAGCATTGAGGAAGGAAGGAGGTGGGCGGCATGTTCCGGTCGCTCATCTCCGCCCCTCCTCTGCTATTGGCCGGCTGCTTAGTGACGCCGCAGTGACGTCGCTATGATGCCAAACGCACCTCCCCCTTGAAGGAGGGATTGTTCGGTGGTCACAGCAACGTCGCTGAAAAGGTATATGCGTGTGACTCTGCTACGGCAGCGATCACCAAATGTTGCACGAACGACGGGGTGGGTGCTATCGCGCACGATATTGCTAGCTATCTCTAGCAATGTGACAGCATTTAAAGCACCTTTAAAAGGTGGAGGACCGAGCAGTGTCGCTTTGCTTTGGAGCTTAGTAGGTCATTGGTGACTTTAGTTAGAGCAGTATATTAAGAGAATTGGTCTGCACAGAGACAGCATTATTGATGGTGCAAGTGAAGATTGGATCAGAGAACCCAAAGTTATATATCAAACGAATTCACTGCACTCAATGGTTGTAATGCAAGTTGATGAATTTATTTACAAAGAAAAGCAACTGTGTAGACATCCGACCTTTCTACCCGCCGGGGTCTTAGTCAAAAGTCGCTGCACAGTAGGTGACTGGAGGAAGAAAGATGAGGTGCACTGTAGCACGGGTGCATAAATGAGAATGCATGGAGGATAATGTAAAGGGTATGCAAGCGCAATGGCGCTGTTGCTGGTTGTAATGTGTAACTATGCTTAGTTAGAGCAGTGTCAGTGGAATGATGGGGTTGGAAGCCAGATTGTAACTGGTCAAAGAGGAAGCAGGAAGAGTGATGTGAGGACAGTTCAAAATGGACATGTTGTTCCAGTAGTTTTGAGGCATAGGGGAGAAGTTATGTGGGCCGATAGTTAGACACAGAGGTAGGCTTTTTGAGGATGGGCGAGACATGTTTCAAGCATGAAGGGAATACACCAGTTGTTAGTGATAGATTGAATACCTACTGTATCCTCACTCATCCCTCGTAGACTCTGAGCCCTCGCGGGCAGGGACCTCTGTCTTCCTGTACCAGTCTGTGCCTTGTATTGCTATGATTATTGTAGCTGTCCCTATTTTGCATACCCCTTTCACATGTAAAGCGCCATGGAATAAATGGCGCTATAATAATTAATAATAATAATAATAATAATAATAATAATATTAGATGGGTTAGGGGCAGGATGAAGACTGCGGTGATCCCTCATTTAAATCCCCGTTGTTATAAAACAAAAATATTTGTTGTAAGTCACCACTGAGTCGCCCTATTGCGTCGGTACATTCCTGCCACCTGTTTACATATGCACAATGTCCTCTGCATAGACCATAGAGCATTCCTTGAAAACTGTCCAGTAGAATATTTTAAGGCAGAACCTGACTGTTGCCATCAATGGTGCATGTGACTGCTATTAAAGCAGCTGTAAACAGAATATCGGGGAAGATGTCTGCCTTCATCATCAAGAAAAAAAAAGAAGAAAAAATGTAGAAAACAAAAGTAGATT
The DNA here is from genome assembly GCF_048569485.1 of Anomaloglossus baeobatrachus. Classification (NCBI taxonomy): domain Eukaryota; kingdom Metazoa; phylum Chordata; class Amphibia; order Anura; family Aromobatidae; genus Anomaloglossus; species Anomaloglossus baeobatrachus. The sequence continues at coordinate 70,656,732 of NC_134361.1, read as the reverse complement.
AAAAATAATTTGTTCCTCCAGCTACTTTCAACTTTTTAAAAATAATATTTCCGTTCATATTCCTGGTATAACTTTCAGACACTCCTTTCTGGTTTTACGGCACCAAACTCTGTTGCTGTACGTGTCGTATTCAGTGGAACAACAGATTGTGCTTAACAATTGGAAATGAGAAATCTGGGAATAATACTACGTATGAGTCTTATCTGTATTTATTATCATTTCCCCAGATGTGCCTAAAACTAATATATACTGTATATGCTATGTGCTAGAATGACTAATACCGAACTTGGTGCTAAACTGCATGCACTGAACAAGTTACAAAAAGCCGTTCACACATAAACAAACTGGAAACTATGGAAGATACTGTGATTATACAAACATTATACTGCATATAGTATCAGCATTGTATACATTTTAATACTCTGCACATATAGACTTCTGTTGCACTGTATCATTTATCATTGTTTGCAAAATAGATGAATGAACATAAAACTGAATTGTGTTTAATTTCCATTTTTTTAGTGCTACTTTTTTAAATATTGGTGTTAAACTCTTTGCACACAAGAGGATCTGGTTTTTAACAACAGACAGTTTTTTTTTAATTTTGCCCTAAAATGTGGTTCACTACTCTGCAATAGTGACCACTAGTGATGAGCGAGTACTAAAAAGCTCGGGTGCTCGAGGCTCGGGCCGAGCATCCCAAGATACTCGTGTACTCGGCCCGAGCACCGAGCCCAATGTTATCCTATGGGAGACCCGAGTATTTTTGTGAAATGACCCCCGGCAGCACGTAGAAACCCTAAAAATGGCACAAAAGTCTCAGAAGAGTTCTCAAATGACATGGCAACAGCATGGGGAAGACCCCTTGAAGCATTTATCACTCAAAAGTCACAGCTGTGAACAATTTTGTCCGCGTTTTACGCCATTTTTACGGACTCACCAGAAAACCTTCCAAAATGACACCAAAATGAATTTTCATGGCGGAAATGTTAAGGGCACATACCTAATAGTGAGATAGAGCTAATGTATGTTACTTTTTGAGATTAATACATGAAAGATTTTACGTAAAACATTGTGTGGCACTCCGATGTCCCTGAGAAGAGACGTACATAAAGGCCTCTGAGTCTAATGTGCCCATTTTGAGGAAGTGAGTCTTTGTAGTATTTTCCTTTGCCAGGGCAGTCCAAAATTGTGAGGTTCACCAATGCCCCTGCATACAGACGTGCATGAGGGCCTGTAAACCTGAAGTGCCCATTGTAAGGAAGTGGGTCTATTGTAGTATAGCCCTTTGGCTGGGCAGCCAAAAATTGGGAGGCTCCACGTTGTCCCTGGATAGAGACGTGCATGAGGGCCTGTAAACCTGAAGTGCCTATTGTAAGGAAGTGGGTCTATTGTAGTATAGCCCTTAGGCAGGGCAGCCAAAAATTGGGAGGCTCCACGTTGTCCCTGGATAGAGACGTGCATGAGGGCCTGTAAACCTGAAGTGCCTATTGTAAGGAAGTGGGTCTATTGTAGTATAGCCCTTAGGCAGGGCAGCCAAAAATTGGGAGGCTCCACGTTGTCCCTGGATAGAGACGTGCATGATGGCCTGTAAACCTGAAGTGCCCATTGTAAGGAAGTGGGTCTATTGTAGTATAGCCCTTAGGCAGGGCAGCCAAAAATTGGGAGGCTCCACGTTGTCCCTGGATAGAGTCGTGCATGAGGGCCTGTAAACCTGAAGTGTCTATTGTAAGGAAGTGGGTCTATTGTAGTATAGCCCTTTGGCAGGGCAGCCAAAAATTGGGAGGCTCCACGTTGTCCATGGATAGAGACCTGTTAGGTTCTTAGTGTCTCCGTGCTTGCATTTAAAAACCGCACGTGTGTGCCTGTTGGTGGCAGCTTTCCGCTGCACTTGTGTGCATTTTGCAAAAACTTGGATATAACGCACAAGTCTAGTGAATACACATCAGCACAGCATTGCAAAATGCGCAAGGGCGTTGTCAACGAACAAGGAAGTGGACGTGATGGTGGTGCAGGCAGAGACCGAGGTCGTGTGCAAGCTCTAATTTCGCCACAACAAAGGGCCACATCTACTCGCTCGCACGTCCTGTCCCAAATTCTTGGGGACCGCAGCAGTACACCGCTCTTGAACCAAGACCAGTGTCAACAGGTTGTTAGTTGGATAGCGGATAATGCTTCCAGTCAGATTGGCACCACCACAAACACTCTGTCTTCCACACGGTCAAGTGTCAGTAGCCGTGATACTGCACCGCACATTTCAGAACCTGATCCTCCTTCCTACCACCAGGCCGAGTACACGTCCACGGACATTACTGATCCCACACTTGGACACTCGGAAGAGCTGTTCGTTCACGTTTCCATTCACACATTCTGGCCTCTCGCCAGCTCCTGTTGAAGTGGGCCATGACGAGATTGTATGTACAGATGCCCAAATATTTGAGCAGCCACGTTCTCACGAAGTTGGCAACGTGTCTCAACAAGGGGTGGACGATGATGAGACACAATTGTCAGGAAGTCAGGAGGAGCAGGGTGTGGAAGAGGAAGACGACGTGGTGGATGATCCAGTAACTGACCCAACCTGGCAGGAGGCTATGCAGAGCGAGGACAGCAGTGCACAGGGGGAGGGAGGCGTAGCATCCCAACAGGCAGTAAGAAGCAGGGTGGTGGCCCCAGGCAGACGTCAGGCAACTGTTCCCCGGAACAACACGACACAAGGTGCCTGTACAAATGTTAGGTCTTCCCGAGTCTGGCAGTTTTTTAAGTTGGCTCCAGATGATTCTAAAAAGGCCATTTGCAACACCTGCCGTGCCAGCATCAGCAGGGGTACCAAAACTAGCAGCCTGACCACCACCAGCATGATCAGGCACATGTCAGCCAAGCACCCGACTTTGTGGGATGTACAACAGAGTCGAGGAGCAGTGCTTGCTGATGTCACTGCTACGTCTTCGCTTGTTGTGCATGCGAGCCAATCCCCTGTCCATGCTGCCCGCGAACAAGCCTCCTCCGGCCCTGCACCTGCAGTTGCCCACACAGAAATAACACCATCATCAAGCACGTCCTTGTCCCAGCGCAGCGTTCAGTTATCCATTCAGCAAACCTTTGAACGCAGGCGCAAATACACTGCCAACGCCCCACATGCCACACTTCTAAATGCTAACATTTCGCGACTGCTTGCGCTGGAAATGTTGCCTTTTAGGCTGGTTGAGACAGAAGCATTCCGCGACCTGATGGTGGCAGCTGTTCCACGTTACTCGGTCCCCAGCCGCCACTATTTCTCCCGGTGTGCCGTCCCCGCATTGCATAACCACGTGTCACAAAACATCACACGTGCCATGAACAACGCTGTTTCAGCCAAAGTCCACCTGACCACAGACACGTGGACAAGTGCATGTGGGCAAGGCCGCTACATCTCGTTGACGTCACACTGGGTTAATATTGTGGAAGCTGGGACCCAGTCTGAGCTAGGGACGGAACACGTCCTTCACACACCAAGTTTTGCAGGCCCTACCTCAGTCAGGGTTTCACCCACACTCTACAGCTCCGGAATGTCATGCTCCTCAGCCTCCTCCTCCTCCTGCGCATCCTCATCCACTTTACCCTCCACACCAGTCCCAAGCTGGAAGTGTTGCGGGCGGAGGAGGGGACGCTGCCCTCTCCCACTGCTCGGGTCCGGCTGCCGCTGCTCTACGGCTGCTGCTGCTCGGTGGCTCGAGCGATGGCCGGATCCCGGGGACTCGAGCGGCGCTCATCGCCCGTGAGTGAAAAGGGGTCGTTTGAGTTTTGGGGATATTGTCCGTGACGCCACCCACGGTTGTGGTGATTGTGTTGACACCACCGCTGCTCTGGACGGGGATCCCGGGAGCCTGTGACAGGGAGCAGCTTTGTTGTTATTTCTCCCCTCCGTGGGTAGGGGGGTTGTTTGTCCCGGGGCCCGGTGATGGGGTAGAGATGGATGACAGGCGGGTTGCGGGGCCTGATGAGGTGCAGGGTCGCAGGGGCAGCGCTGTGCCGCACGGCACGGAGGTACTCACTCAGCCCAATGATGATGACACAGTTCACGGTAAAACAAGTCGCTGGATGGACGGGTCCCTCGGACGGCTGCGGTTGTTTCTCCCTGCAGGTTAGTGATGACTGTCTCTCCCTGCACCTAAGTTCAGTGTTGGTAGTGAGGGTTTCCCACCGGTAACCCGCTCCCCGACCTGGATATGGGCCGGAGGAGCCCCTTTTGCCCACAGGCGCTGGCCCTGGGAGACGGTTGCCCTTGGCGGTGGCGGTGTCTCCCCTTCACGGTTGGACGGTTGCCTTCTATCGGGACTTGGCTGTTTGGAAACCCTGAGGTCCCCTTCACTAACGGATTTGGCAAATTCACGGCGACACCAAGCCTTGCCGGGATCCGAAAGGCCCCTGCCAATGGTGCTTGCTTCTCTTTGTATACCTGTCCGGTACGGCCGGGTCACCACCCGTCCACGGTCCTTACGGCAGACTCCAATCGGCCTCCACTGCAGACGGTCACTACATCCTGCCAACCTTGCTGTCCTGTCCGGGCCACACACCCGGACCAACTTCAGGCTCTTTGCTGTCACTTTTCTCCTCTCTACTACTTTCCTCCTTCCACTTCCTTAGCTTAACTCTCACTGCCTGTGTTTTCCCTCCTCCTTGGTGGGTGGAGACCAACCGCCTGGCTCCACCCCCTGGTGTGGACAACAGCCCCTGGGGAAGGCAACAAGGATTTTGTGTTTTGACTATGATATGCCTGCAGGGAGTGTGGGGTGTGTAAGTGTTGTGCTCTGTGGCCCCTGGCTTGTCCAGGGCGACACAGAAGCACTGCAGCACTACCTCGGCGAAGCGGCAACAGGCTGTGCTGAAGCTAATCTGCATAGGTGACAAACCCCACAATGCAGAAGAGGTGTGGACAGCTCTGAAACAGCAGGCAGATCACTGGCTCACACCTCTGAACCTAAAGCCAGGAAAGGTTGTGTGTGACAATGGCCGGAACCTGGTGGCGGCTTTGAGGCGAGGCCAGCTGACACATGTTCCATGCGTGGCCCATGTGCTCAACCTCGTGGTTCAGCGGTTTCTAAAGTCATACCCAGAGCTGTCTGATCTGCTTGTAAACGTTCGCCGCCTGTCTGCACATTTTCAAAAGTCACCTACTGCTTCAGCCGGCCTTGCCGGCTTTCAGCGCCATTTGCATCTTCCGGCTCACAGACTGGTGTGTGATGTCCCCATGCATTGGAATTCAACTCTGCACATGTTGGTCAGGATATGTGAGCAGAAGAGGGCAGTTGTTGAGTACCTGCATCACCTAAGCCGTCGGGAAATGGGTCAAACTCCACACATAACACCTCAGGAGTGGAGATGGATGTCCGACCTGTGTACCATCCGCCAAAACTTTGAGGACTCCACCAAGATGGTGAGCGGCGATGACGACATTATTAGCGTCACCATACCGCTTCTCTGCCTTCTAAAATGGTCTCTGCTCAAAAAACAACCATGATGCATTGCAGGCGGAGCGCGATGAGTTTGAGCAAGAAACAGTAGTGGGTGTGGGTGATAACACACAGCCCAGCCTCGTCTCATCACAACGTGCAGTGGAGGACTATGACGAGGAGGAGGATGAAGACATGGAGCAACTCTCTGGCCAAATTGAGGATATGACATGCAGTCATATCCTCGGTTCAGCGTGGCTGGCCAGAGGACAGGGTAGATGATGAGGAGGAGGAGGAGGAGGACAGCATGTTCAGTCATCGTGTTGGTCAGGATACTGAAGTGATGGCTGTTAAGAGTCTGGCACACATGGCTGACTTTATGGTAAGTTGCCTGTCTCGTGACCCTCGCGTTAAGAACATCTTGGCCGACAATCATTACTGGTTGGTAACACTGTTAGACCCACGCTAAAAGGAGAACTTTATGTCTCTTATTCCCGAGGCGGAGAGGTCAGGCAAAATGCAGCAGTTCCAGAAGGCCATAGTCACGGAAGTAGGCAAAGCATTCCCCTCACAAAACGCTAGCGGCATAGGTCAGGAATCAGTGGACAACCAAGGCGTACAGCCGAGAGGGGCACAAGTTCAATCCGCCAGAGGTAGGGGAACAGTCTTTAAGATGTGGGACAGTTTTCTCAGCCCCTCACATACCACAGCCCCTGAGGTGCGGGGTAGTGCCACAAGAAATCCTAAGTTTGCCCAGATGCTCAAGGAGTACCTTGCAGATCAAACAACTGTACTCCGACATTCCTCTGTGCCTTACAATTAATGGGTATCCAAGCTGGACACGTGGCATGAATTGGCTCTCTACGCCTTGGAAGTCCTGGCCTGCCCTGCCGCTAGCGTTTTGTCAGAGCGTGTTTTTAGTGCCGCAGGTGGAATCATTACAGATAACTGCACCCGCCTGTCAACTGTAAATGCTGACAGGCTGACTCTGATCAAGATGAACAAGGGTTGGATTGGGCCAGACTTCACCACACCACCAGCAAATGACAGCGGAATTTAAAGTTTGTAACGGGAATTTGCCATGTACCTCCACTCACCCATGATAACACACTTCTGGACTTTGGCTAATCGCTGGACTGCTCCTCCTTCTCCTCATGCGCCATCATGATGACCGTTACAATAGTTAGGCCGTTGTTTCAGGTATACCCCCAGTGGTAAATTTTTTCGCCCATTCTTTCAGAATGGGCATTACAACGACAGGAGACCCGCTCCTTTGCAATGGGAACAATGTTTTGAGGCCCTCATGCACATCTCTATCCAGGGAGAATATGGAGCCTGACGCTGCCACCGACAGGCACACACGTGCGGTTTTTAAATGCAAGCACGGACGCAATAAGAACCTAACAGGTTTTTAGGAGCGACAATTACTGAGAAGTCTGACACTATCAGACACTGCTGACTGACGTGTGTTATTCACTAGACTTGTGCGTTATATAATAGTTTGTGCAAAACGTGCACCTGTACGCTGCCACCGACAGGCACACACGTGCGGTTTTTAAATGCAAGCACGGATGCACTAAGAACCTAACAGGTTTTTAGGAGCGACAATTACTGAGAAGTCTGACACTATCTGGACTGTTTTAGACTGTGTACACCAGCCCCAGATATGATGAAGGCTGGTATACGGTCACCACTAGGAATGGCTATATACCCTGCCTGCCTGCCTGTATACTGCTACAATAGTCCTGACAAGGACTCTTCTGGTCACTAGCCTGTATTCCGACCTGGCTATACCCTGCCTGTATATAGCAACAATAGTCCTGAGAAGGACTATGCTACTGTACTCCGACCTGGCTATTCCCTGCCTGCCTGTATACAACTTATTGTATGTCCTGAGAAGGACTTCTGGTCACACTGTTTGCAGCCCTGCTCTGGAACTAACTATAAAGGGCCGCAAACCTTTCCCTGAAGCAGCAACCCTCTCCCTGCACTGACTGTCTGGATGGCTGTGAGCAGAGCACAGCGCGCCCGCCGGTATAAAGGCTCGGTCACGCTGTGCGGGCCGGCCAATCACTGCAATTCCACAACTAACAGGGCTGTGGCATTGCAGTGGTCTGCCAGCAAATCCCTGCATGAGGGCTGGCTCTCAAAAGAGCGCCAACATGCAGGGATGAAGACCACGAGTACAGCACGAGTATCGCGAGATTACTCGGTCCCCGCCGAGTAGCCCGAGTACAGTGATACTCGGGCGAGTACCGAGTAGTAACAGGCATACTCGCTCATCACTAGTGACCACATCCCTGTAAAACTGATAGGGAAGGCTTTTTCTAAATACCTTGTTCAGTCAATTCTGCCTCTGAGCAGTGCTATTGTGGTTTACTCATTCCCATTCAGTGACCCCCCCGGGCTCCGTGACCTCTGGGATCCGGTGATATCACGTCAACTTCCAGTTGACGTGACACTACCAAGGCCGGCTCTAGTCTCCCTGAGTGAGTGGGCTGTGGGCATTCCTTCACTGGTCATCACAGCCCAACGTCACTACCCAGCATGTTGTGTGTGCTCTGCTTCACTGCAGACTGCTGCAAGCAGGAGCGATGCTGGGCTGGGACGAGCTGTGAAGCACCACCCTCAGCCCAGTCACTCAGGAAGGCCGGGGCAGGCTGCGGTGATGTCAGGTCAACTGAAAGTTGACATGACATCATTGAATCCCAGAAGTCACAGAGCGCTGGAGGTCACTGCATGGGGATAAGCTGACCACAATAGTGCCACTCACTGGCAGAATTCGCTGTTCAAGGTATTTAGAAAAAGTCTTCCCTATCAGTTTTACAGAGAGGTGGCCACTACAGCAGAGCAGTGAACCACCTCTTTAAGGATGTCAAGCTTTAACGCCCTCCTTCCGCAGCTTGTCAGCTTGTTTGGGCATTCACAACCAGATCACCTTTTTCAAATCTAACGTTATGTGGTAATAACTTTGGAATGCTTCTTCCAAAACCAGTGAATCTGATGTTGGCTTTTTCATGACACATTCCACTTTTTGTTAATGGGACGCTTATGTCGATATGATTTGCGCTTATACACAATATCAAAATACCTGAAGTTTGACTATTTTACCATTTTTTACATTTTACTTTTTATACCTCTGAAATTTAATCTGTCAATAGCATTAACCCTCCTTAGCCATCTCGTATATGAGCATATAGGTCATAGGACATGGAATAAAATGTTACTTTGATGTCTGCAATCCAGTCTCTTGTTACAGAGAATTCAATATTTTCCTAATATGAAAATTGGCTTTTTAGATCAATGGACTGGACACAGGTCACCAGGAGAATCTTCCTCAAGAGTTAATTTTCAATGAAAGTGAGTGTAACTAGTGTGAGACATGTAATGACTGACAGTCTGCTCTCCTTTTTTACATTTATCACATTGGTAATGCCCTTTTCATTTAAGATAAACTCTGGCAGCAGATTCTCTGAGAGATCAGAGACTATTCCATAGATCTTAAAAGCTCTCTTACATACTAAGGGCGGCTTTGCACGTTGCGACATCGCAAGCCGATGCTGCGATGTCACACGCGATAGTCCCCGCCCCCGTCGCTACCCCAGCTTCACATGCACTCACCTGCCCTGCGACCATTGCTCTGGCCAGCGAACCGCCTCCTTCCTAAGGGGGCGGGTCATGCGGCGTCATAGCGACGTCACACGGCAGGCGGCCAATAGCGGCGGAGGAGCAGAGATGAGCAGGATGTAAACATGCTGCCCCCCTCCTTCCTTCAGCATATCCCACGGAAGCCGCGGTGACGCCGGTAGGAGATGTTCCTCGCTCCTGCGGCTTCACACACAGCGATGTGTGCTGCCGCAGGAGCGAGGAACAACATCAGACCGTCGCGTCAGCGTAATTATGGATTACACCGACGCTGCACCGATGGTACGATTACGCCGATTTTGCGCTCGTTAATCGTATCATCTAGGCTTTACACACTACGATGTCGCCTGCGATGCCGGATGTGCGTCACTTTCAATTTGACCCCACCGACATCGCACCTGCGATGTCGTAGTGTGCAAAGCCCGCCTAAGAAAAATGTGGATTTTGCAGAATCACAGATAGCAAAGTATTATTGTATGCAGATTTTTTTATGACATACTGTACATGCGCATATAACTATGGAGGAAACACTGGGCAATAAAGGCGCAAATAGGGTCTTATCCGATTAACAGTGGTAAAGAGAAGGAACAATTGCACTTACCTGATGTAGTTGTGGGACACACAACAATACATGAGTGAAGGAGATATAGCTCCTGTGGATCCACGTGTGCTACTTGGTACAGGCAATAGAGGAACAAAAAAAAAAATGTTTTTTCTACGTTGCTGTTGAACACTTTAGGATGGAAGAGTCCAGGAAATATCAATAGACCAAATGTGGTTTTTGCTATACAATTTGGGGCTAATCAGCTTCTTCCTCCCATCCTGAGGAAGATGCTGGATAGTTTCTAAACACCTGAAATAATCCACATTTGATCTATTGATGATTCATGGACTCATCCATTCTGAATTCTTCAACAGCAACGCAGAAAAACACATTTTTACCTCTGCCACTATTGAATGATGCCCACATATATGGATTAGGAGGGTTGATCCTACTGACAGATGCCTTTTAAAGCGGACCAATTACCAGGATTTTCTTCTATAAACTAAAGCCAGTGCTATACTGGCACTATCAGGCTGATTCTATACATACCTTTAGTTGTTAGATTGGATGTATATTTTTTGGAATACAGGCAAATAAAGTTACAGGAATGCACTGGTTTTGATTGGCAGCAGCTTCCGAATTGCCAATACGTGGGTCGGGTTTTGCTATCTATTCCCGCCCCTGTCTGCTGTCTGACCTCTGTAGATGTTAGACTGTATGGGCTTCATTTCTAACATGCCCCTATCACGTGATAGGACTGACTTATACCTGGAAGGAGCCCATACAGTCTAGCATCTACAGAGGTTAGGCAGCAGACAAGGGTGGCAATTGAGAGGAAAACCCAACCCACATATTAGCTATTCAGCAGCTGCTGCCAATCAGAAAGGAGTACATCTCTGTAACTTTACTTGCCTGTACTTCAAAAACTATCAACCAATCTGACATTTAAAGATATGTATAGAATCAGCATGATAGTGCCAGTATAGCACTGGCTTTAGTTTATATAGGAAAACCCTGGTGATTGGTGTGCTTTAGATCAAATGGTAATGATACACAAAATAGTTGATTAATAACATTTACTATATACTGTAACGTCCGGGTGGTGGAACCTCTGGACCGTACACCGGTTTCTCTTGAGGAGGCAGCCAGGCAGGTCACCCCGCCAGAGGGTCTGGGTGCACGGCAGCCGAAGCACTAATGATAGCCGGACAGTCCATAGGGGAGCAGGAAAGGTGGACGGAGTTCTGGACGGTGGTCCGGGTGACGAGGCTCAGAGTCCGAGGCCAGGTGGTAAGGTCAGGCGGGATCCGGAACTTGCTGAGCAATGGAACGGGTCACCAAACGGAGCCAGGGACTGGAGACTGGCGGAGCTGCAGAGATGATGGAACATCCGCCGAAGTCACCGTCAGGTTACGGGAATGAGCGTGGTTCGGAGCGGCTGGCGTGGCAGGACAGGCTCTACGAGACAAGACAGGGTTAATGCAGGCAAAAGCACAAGGCAAAGCAATAGGGGACCTGAACACTAGCTTGCTAAACACGTAGAACAGGCCCCGCCCACCAGGAAAGTGATTCTTAATATACCCTGTACCTGTCTATGTAATTTCCTGTTTCTAGGTGCTGGCCCTTTAAGAGAGGGTCAATGACCGCGCGCGCCCTAATGCGCATGCGCGAGGCCCGGGTGCCAGAAGCCAGAGGAGGGAGCGGTGAGTAGGAAGCAGGAGAGCCGGGCTGAGGCAGAGTAGCCGACGGGCGCCGGGAGCGGGGACCGGGCTGCCTGGGGACCGCAGGCGATGGAGCAGGAAGGCTGCGGAGCGGGGGACCGGGAAGCCTGGCACGGGAGTGGCGGAGCGCGACCTGGGAGCGGGGAAGCGTGGCAGGGGAGCCGGTAAGGCTATCAGGGGAGCCGGGGAGCGTGACAGTACCCCCTCCCCCACGCCCCCCTCCCCGCAAGCGGGACAGGAAGGCACGAATCAGAGGAGTGCCAACATTCTCCCGGGGCTCCCAGGACCTATCCTCGGGACCATACCCCGCCCAGTCCACCAGGAAATACTGCCGACCTCGTACGGTCTTCATGGCCACGATATCCCTTACCGCATAGATGTCATCGTCAGCGATGGGAGGAGGAGCAGTACCGGCCTCAGCGGAGAAGGGACCAAGGACAACAGGCTTGAGCAAGGAGACATGGAAAGAGTTGGGTATCCGCATCGTGGCCGGGAGCTGCAGCTTGTAGGAGACTGCATTGATCTTGCTGATGACTTTAAACGGCCCGATGTAACGAGGACCCAACTTGTACGATGGCAACTTCAATCGGACATACTTGGATGCAAGCCAGACCAGATCACCAGGGGAGAAACACGGGGGATCCAGGCGCCTCTTGTCCGCATGTCTCTTCATCCGCAAAGAAACACGCTCAAGGGAGGTCTTGACAGAGCTCCATATGGCTGAGAAGTCCTGGACCAGAGAGCATCTGCTGCGGGGACATCGGAAGCCGAGGATACTGGCAATGGAACAGAAGGCTGAAGTCCGTAAACGACTCGGAATGGAGAGCTGGAGGTGGACTCGCTGATGTGATGGTTGTGGGAGAACTCAGCCCAAGGAAGAAGCGTGGACCAGTCATCGTGATGGGCATTAACGTAGTGGCGCAGGAAGGAGGTCAGGATTTGATTGACCCGCTCCACTTGCCCATTCGACTGAGGATGGTAGGCCGAAGAAAAGTCTAGAGATACTCCCAGATGTTTGCAGAGGGCCCTCCAGAAGCGCGAGGTAAACTGAGTTCCTCTGTCGGACACAATTTGTGCGGGAAAGCCATGCAATCGGAATATATGTTGGATGAAGGAGTCAGCTAGCTCCTGGGCAGAGGGCAGCCCGGCCATGGGAATGAAGTGAGCCATTTTTGAGAAGCGGTCCACCACAACCCATATGACTGTGTGTCCGGAGGATAAGGGTAAGTCCGTAATGAAGTCCATTGCGATATGTTGCCACGGAACAGAAGGAATGGGCAGAGGCAGGAGACGTCCATATGGTAGGTGCTTTGGTGTCTTGTTCCGGGCACAGGACGGACAGGCTGAAACGAAGGATGTGACATCTGTACGGAGGGACGGCCACCAGTAGTGACGGACAATCGTACTCCAAGTCTTCTTCTGACCAGCATGGCCGGCGATCTTCGAGGCATGGCCCCAGTGCAGGACTCTCTGTCTGTCAGTATCTGAGACATAGGTTTTCCCAGGGAGTATCTGAGTTAAAGCGACAAGATTCACCGGAATGATTTTGCTGGGGTTGATGATGGGCTGGAACGTCTCCTCCTCCAACTCCACGGGCACGAAGGACCTGGACAAAGCGTCTGCCCGCATGTTCTTGTCCGCAGGCCGAAAAGGGAGTTGGAAATCAAATCGAGCAAAAAACAAGGACCAGCGGGCTTGTCGCGGGTTCAGTCTTTGGGCTGACCGCAGGTACTCCAGATTCTTGTGGTCCGTGTATATGATTACAGGGTATACTGCTCCCTCCAAGAGGTAGCGCCATTCCTCCAAGGCAAGCTTCACGGCCAGTAGCTCCTGATCCCCGATGGTGTAGTTGCGTTCGGGTGCCGAGAAGCTCTTGGAGAAGAATCCACAAGTGACCATCTTGCCGGAGGGGGAGTTCTGCATCAACACTGCCCCGGCTCCTGAGGAAGAGGCATCCACCTCCAAGGTGAACTGTCGGTTCAATTCAGGGCGATGGAGAACCGGGGAAGAAGCAAACGCCTGTTTCAAGGAGCAGAACGCGGCATTGGCCGCCGGGGACCAGTCCTTAGGATTAGCTCCTTTCTTAGTCAAGGCAGAGAGAGGCGCAGTCAAGGCAGAGAAATGCGGGATGAATTGCCGATAATAGTTCGCAAAGCCGAGAAAGCGTTGGATAGCCTTCAGTCCGGAGGGAGGAGGCCAGTTGATGATGGCAGACACTTTCTCAGGATCCATCTGCAGTAGAGTTGAGCGCGGTTCGCGGTTCGTGGTTCTCCAGTTCTAGGCTCGAGTGATTTTTGGGCTGTTCGAGATCGAACTAGAACTCGAGCTTTTTGCTAAAAGCTCGATAGTTCTAGAAACGTTCGAGAACGGTTCTAGCAGCAAAAAGCAGGGCTTTTTACAGCTGCAGTGTGCAGGAGCCATCGCTGGCAGCCTGCCAGAAGCTGGTAACCAAGATAAACATCGGGTATCCAAGCAAAGCGCTTGGTTAGTAACCCGATGTTTATCTTAGTTACGTGCAGGAAGCCCACACTTCCCGCTCAGCTCGCTCCGCCCCCTCCTGCCCGCGGCATGTATACATACATATACACACACACACACACACACTCTCACACACGCACCCCCCCTCCCCCCCCCCCGCTCGGCTTACCTGCGGTGGTGAAGTCCCGCCATCCAGACCTCAGCGCTGTCACTGTCCTCCATGGCCGCCGCTTGTCACATCACCTCTCGCTTCCCACCCGAGACGTCACGGACCTCTCGCGATACTTGATGTGAAGGCGCCGGTCATTGACCTCAGTGACAGGGGCTGTCGGCAGTGCTGGAGATCAGCGCAGGTAATGTACCTCGCTGACAGCAGCACTTGTCATGCCCTGCAGTGACCTGGGCTGACCCATTGATGTTAGCTCAGGTCACTGCATTGCTCTCCCAGCCAATGGGGAACATCCTGCTCTTCATTGACTGGGACAGTGTGGATCGTCATGGCAACCCCTTGGATTACACCAGACCTGGATTTGTTTTTCATTCTAATAAATTGGTTAAAGAGGGAATGTTTTGGGGAGTGTTTTTTCAAATAAAAATGTGTTTGTCGTCTATTTTTGTTTATTACTGACTGGGTTGGTGATGTCGGGTATCTGATAGACGCCTGACCTCACCAACCCCAGGGCTTGATGCCAGGTGACATTACACATCTGGTATTAACCCCATATATTACCCCGTTTGCCACCGCACCAGGGCGCGGGATGAGCTGGGGCGAAGCACCAGGATTGGCGCATCTAATGGATGCGCCACTTCTGGGGCGGCTGCGGCCTGCTATTTTTAGGCTGGGGAGATTCCAATAACCATGGACCTCCCTAGTCTGAGAATATCAGGCCCCAGCTGTCTGCTTTACCTTGGCTGGTGATCCAATTTTGGGGGACCCCTACGTGTTTTTTTTTTTAATTATTTATTTAATTTAAAATAACAGCGTGGGGTGCCCTCAGTTTTGGATTACCAGCCAAGGTGAGGTTGCCAGCTGTGGTCTGCAGGCTGCAGCCGTCTGCTTTACCCTAGCTGGCTACAAAACTAGGGGGAACCCTACGTCATTTTTTTTTCATTTTTTTGGCTAAATACAAAGCTAAGCATCCCTTAGTGCCACATGAAAGGTACCAAAGGGTGTTCCACTTTTTCTCCATTTTTTTCTCCACTTTTTCTCCATTTTTTTCTCCACTTATTCTCCACTTTTTCTCCTCTTATTCTCCACTTTTTCTCCACTTTTTCTCCTCTTATTCTCCACTTTTTCTCCACTTTTTCTCCACTTTTTCTCCATTTTTTTCTCCACTTTTTCTCCACTTTTTCTCCACTTTTTCTCCACTTTTTCTCCACTTTTTCTCCTCTTATGCTCCACTTTTTCTCCACTTTTTCTCCTCTTATGCTCCACTTTTTCTCCACTTTTTCTCCACTTTTTTCTCCACTTTTTCTCCTCTTATGCTCCACTTTTTCTCCACTTTTTCTCCACTTTTTCTCCACTTTTTCTCCTCTTATGCTCCACTTTTTCTCCACTTTTTCTCCACTTTTTCTCCTCTTATGCTCCACTTTTTCTCCACTTTTTTCTCCACTTTTTTCTCCACTTTTTCTCCACTTTTTCTCCTCTTATGCTCCACTTTTTCTCCACTTTTTCTCCTCTTATGCTCCACTTTTTCTCCACTTTTTCTCCTCTTAATCTCCACTTTTTCTCCACTTTTTCTCCACTTTTTCTCCACTTTTTTCTCCACTTTTTCTCCTCTTATGCTCCACTTTTTCTCCACTTTTTCTC
This sequence comes from Anomaloglossus baeobatrachus, assembly GCF_048569485.1. Lineage (NCBI taxonomy): Eukaryota > Metazoa > Chordata > Amphibia > Anura > Aromobatidae > Anomaloglossus > Anomaloglossus baeobatrachus. The sequence goes on along the minus strand of NC_134361.1, from coordinate 70,641,105 downwards.
CTCTTATGCTCCACTTTTTCTCCACTTTTTCTCCTCTTATGCTCCACTTTTTCTCCTCTTAATCTCCACTTTTTCTCCTCTTATGCTCCACTTTTTCTCCACTTTTTCTCCACTTTTTTCTCCACTTTTTCTCCTCTTATGCTCCACTTTTTCTCCACTTTTTCTCCACTTTTTCTCCACTTTTTCTCCTCTTATGCTCCACTTTTTCTCCACTTTTTCTCCTCTTTTTCTCCTCTTATGCTCCACTTTTTCTCCACTTTTTCTCCTCTTATGCTCCACTTTTTCTCCACTTTTTCTCCTCTTAATCTCCACTTTTTCTCCTCTTATGCTCCACTTTTTCTCCACTTTTTCTCCACTTTTTCTCCACTTTTTCTCCACTTTTTCTCCTCTTATGCTCCACTTTTTCTCCACTTTTTCTCCACTTTTTTCTCCACTTTTTCTCCTCTTATGCTCCACTTTTTCTCCACTTTTTCTCCTCTTATGCTCCACTTTTTCTCCACTTTTTCTCCTCTTATGCTCCACTTTTTCTCCACTTTTTCTCCACTTTTTCTCCACTTTTTTCTCCACTTTTTCTTCTCTTATGCTCCACTTTTTCTCCACTTTTTCTCCTCTTAATCTCCACTTTTTCTCCACTTTTTCTCCACTTTTTCTCCACTTTTTTCTCCACTTTTTCTCCTCTTATGCTCCACTTTTTCTCCACTTTTTCTCCACTTTTTCTCCTCTTATGCTCCACTTTTTCTCCACTTTTTCTCCTCTTATGCTCCACTTTTTCTCCACTTTTTCTCCTCTTAATCTCCACTTTTTCTCCTCTTATGCTCCACTTTTTCTCCACTTTTTCTCCACTTTTTTCTCCACTTTTTCTCCTCTTATGCTCCACTTTTTCTCCACTTTTTCTCCTCTTATGCTCCACTTTTTCTCCACTTTTTCTCCTCTTATGCTCCACTTTTTCTCCACTTTTTCTCCACTTTTTTCTCCACTTTTTCTCCTCTTATGCTCCACTTTTTCTCCACTTTTTCTCCACTTTTTCTCCTCTTATGCTCCACTTTTTCTCCACTTTTTCTCCTCTTATGCTCCACTTTTTCTCCACTTTTTCTCCTCTTAATCTCCACTTTTTCTCCTCTTATGCTCCACTTTTTCTCCACTTTTTCTCCACTTTTTCTCCACTTTTTTCTCCACTTTTTCTCCTCTTATGCTCCACTTTTTCTCCACTTTTTCTCCACTTTTTCTCCTCTTATGCTCCACTTTTTCTCCACTTTTTCTCCACTTTTTTCTCCACTTTTTCTCCTCTTATGCTCCACTTTTTCTCCACTTTTTCTCCACTTTTTTCTCCACTTTTTCTCCTCTTATGCTCCACTTTTTCTCCACTTTTTTCTCCACTTTTTTCTCCACTTTTTCTCCACTTTTTCTCCTCTTATGCTCCACTTTTTCTCCACTTTTTCTCCTCTTATGCTCCACTTTTTCTCCACTTTTTCTCCTCTTAATCTCCACTTTTTCTCCACTTTTTCTCCACTTTTTCTCCACTTTTTTCTCCACTTTTTCTCCTCTTATGCTCCACTTTTTCTCCACTTTTTCTCCACTTTTTCTCCTCTTATGCTCCACTTTTTCTCCACTTTTTCTCCTCTTATGCTCCACTTTTTCTCCTCTTAATCTCCACTTTTTCTCCTCTTATGCTCCACTTTTTCTCCACTTTTTCTCCACTTTTTTCTCCACTTTTTCTCCTCTTATGCTCCACTTTTTCTCCATTTTTTCTCCACTTTTTCTCCTCTTATGCTCCACTTTTTCTCCACTTTTTCTCCACTTTTTTCTCCACTTTTTCTCCTCTTATGCTCCACTTTTTCTCCACTTTTTCTCCACTTTTTTCTCCACTTTTTCTCCTCTTATGCTCCACTTTTTCTCCACTTTTTCTCCACTTGTTCTCCACTTTTTCTCCACTTTTTTCTCCACTTTTTCTCCTCTTATGCTCCACTTTTTCTCCACTTTTTCTCCACTTTTTCACCGTTCTTTTTCTATGGTCAGTCTACCCATTAGCTCTGCCATGCATACTGTAGCTCTACACCTACTGCACATGTTACTTTATGATTGACATCTCTTTCGTACCAGAGCTGTCTAAGCCTACTCTGACCCCATATTTGTCATTACTATATTGTCCTTGTACTGTATTATGACATTTGTATCATGTGTTTCATTTCTTGCTGTGTTGCAATTTTTTTGCTGCATCCCAATTGTACCTCTACATTGTTCGAGTTTATGTTATTGTTCTCTCACTCTTATGTGATACTGATTATTGTCATTTTTCATGATTACATGCAGATAAGTCCAATCTGACGAAGGCTCAGGCCGAAACGTCATTTGTAACTTGTTTTGGACAAAAACATATATGCTTATGAAAAAAAAAATGTTCTTAATACGGACCAATAAAGAGTGATTTTGCATTACTATCCATTGGGACTTACTGACTTAGTCTGGGAGATTTAGAGTGCCGAGGTTACTCACTAATTTTATCTATTATTACCTCTGAGCACCTATATACCAGTGAGCAGAGCTTCCTCTACAGTAGTTCTCCTGATTAGGCATGCCCTTACCTCATGAGCAGGGCATTGCAGCTTTGGTAGCAACCATTATGACATGGACTCTGCTGCTGTGGACCCGGGGAGAGTGAGTGCAGATTCATTGCACCCACACTCCTCACATGAAGGGTCCGCACTCCTAGAAAATGGGGGATACGTTCCCTGAGTGTCTCCCCCCCATATTCTAGACGGTCCAGAGTCGTCGTGGGACCCCTTTATTTTTTTTCTTACAATAAATTGGTGAAAGAGGAAATGTTTTGGGGACTGTTTTTTCAAATAAATTTCTTTTGTCGATTTTTTGTTTTTGTTAGTACTGACAGTTTATGATGTTGGGTATCTAATAGACGCCATGACATCACAAACTGCTGGGCTTGATCTCAGGTGACTTTACAGCTAGTATCAACCCGATTTATTACCCCGTTTGCCACTGCACCAGGGCACGGGATGAGCTGGGGTGAAGCGCCAGGATTGGCGCATCTAGTGGATGCGCCACGTCTGGGGTGCCTGCGGCCTGCTATTTTTAGGCTGTGAAGGCCCAATAACTATGGACCTTCCCACCCTGAGAATACCAGACCACAGCTGTCCGCTTTACCTTGGCTGGTGATCCAATTTGGGGGGGACCCTACTTTTATTGTGTAATTATTAATATTTATAAAATAATTATAAAAAAGAGCCTGAGGGGACCTCCACATTGGATCCCCAACCACGGTAAAGCTGCCAGCTGTGGTTTTCAGGCTACAGCCGTCTGCTTTACCCTAGCTGGCTATCAAAAATGGGGGGACCCAACGTCATTTTTTTTTTTAACTATTTTTTAAATAGAAAAAATTAATGGGCTTCCCTGTATTTTGATTGACAACCAAGGTAACGGCAGGCAGATGGGGGTGGCAACCCATAGCTGTCTGTTTTATCTGCGCTGAGAATCAAAAATACCGCGGAGCGCTACGTCATTTTTTTAAAGATTTATTTTTACAGCACTGTGATGTCCAGCAATCAAAATACAGGGAAGCCCATTTTATTTTTAGTTATTTAAATAAATAATTAAAAAAAATATATATGGGCTCCCGCTGCATTTTTTGTATTGCTAGCTAAGGGTAATCCAAGCAGCTACTGGCTGCTAACCCCCACTGCTTGGTGTTACCTTCACTGGCAATGGAAAATCCAGGGAAGCATTTTTTATTTTTTTTGCCAAAAAACTACAAAAAAAGGACGTGAGCTTCGCCATATTTTTGTATGCTAGCCAGGTATAGCAGGCAGGTGCTGGAAGAGTTGGATACAGCGCCAGAAGATGGCGCTTCTATGAAAATGCCATTTTCTGAGGTGGCTGCAGACTGCAATTCGCAGCAGTGGGGCCCAGAAAGCTCAGGCCAACCGGTGGTGCGGATTCCAATCCCCAGCTGCCTAGTTGTACCTGGCTGGACACAAAAATGGGGCAAAGCCTACGTCATTTGTTTTCTAATTATTTCATGAAATTCATGAAATAATAAAAAAAGGGCTTCCCTTTATTTTTGGTTCCCAGACGGGTACAAATAGGCAACTGGGGGTTGGTGGCAGCCGTACCTGCCTGCTGTACCTGGCTAGCATACAAAAATATGGCGAAGCCCACATAATTTTTTCAGGGGGCAAAAAAATTCTGCATACAGTCCTGGATGGAGTATGCTGAGCCTTGTAGTTCTGCAGCTGCTGTCTGTCTGTATGGAGAAGAGCAGACAGCAGCTGCAGAACTACAAGGCTCAGCATACTCCATCCAGGACTGTATGCAGAAGTTTTTTGCCCACCAAAAAAATGACGTGGGCTTCGCCATATTTTTGTATGCTAGCCAGGTACAGCTGGCAGCCACGGGCTGCCTCCAACCCCCAGTTGCCTATTTGTACCCGGCTGGGAACCAAAAATATAGGGAAGCCCGTTTTTTTTAATTATTTCACTTATTTCATGAAATAATTAAAAAACAAATGACGTGGGCTTCGCCCTATTTTTGTGTCCAGCCGGGTACAACTAGGCAGCTGGGGATTGGAATACGCAGCACAGGTTAGCCCGAGGTTTGTGGGCGCCTCTGCTGCGGATTTCAGTCCGCAGCCGTCCCAGAAAATGGCGCTCTCATAGAAGCGCCATCATCTGGCGCTGTATCCAACTCTTCCAACAGCCCTGGAGCCGGGTGGCTTGTTGGGTAATCATGAGTTAATACTGGCTTTGTTTTACTAGCCAGTATTAAGCCAGAGATTCTTAATGTCAGGCACGTTTGACCCGGCCATTAAGAATCTCCAATAAAGGGTTAAAAAAAAGACACCACACAGAGGAAAAATACTTTAATAGAAATAAATACACAGACACATTAGAGACTCCATCTTTATTACCCCCTGTCAGCCCTCCACGACCCTGCTCTTCTGTCTTCTTTCTTTCTAGTGTAGTAGTAGTGACGATTGTAGTGAGGAAGGATGAGATTCACCAGCTCATCACTTGGGGCTGGGGAACCTCCATCCTCACTACAATGCTCACTACAATCGTGCAGCAGCGTGCAGCCTTCACTCCGTGAGTGATCACTGCTGGCTGCTAGCGGTAACGCTGACAGACGCGTTACCATAGCAACGGTGCTCTCGGAGCCGCGGTTAGCGGTGACGTCACCGCTAACTGCGTTGCTATGGCAACGGTGATCTCCGTTAATGACCGGCTGTGTCAGCCGGTCCCTAACGGAACGGGGAGTCGACCGTGTGCTAGAGCATGTCGCCGGTACACGGCGATACACATATGTGCACCGTGTACCGGAGAGATGCACTCGCAGGTCCTACATGACGTGTCATAGTCATGTGACCAGTCTGTAGCCAATGAGATAATAGCCACATGACTGGTCACATGGCTATTTTGACGTCACGATAGGTCCTGCATCTCTGCTGGCAGTGCAGGTCACCGGGAGGATTCAGCGATCATCGGATGGAATAGCGGCAGGAGACAGAGTGCAGAAGGGATCGCGAGGACCGGTAAGTGTTATGGCAATGTTTATTAACTGTTTGTGTACATTTATAATGCATTTTTATGTGTTTGTGATTGCCTCCCATTATAGCCTATACGTTCGAGTTCGGTTCGTCGAACGTTCGACGAACTGAACTCGAACGAGACCTCCGTTCGGCGAACCACCTCGAGCCGAACCGCGACCGGTTCGCTCATCTCTAATCTGCAGGCCAGTGTCTGAGATAACATAACCCAGGAAGGGAAGAGACGACTTCTCAAAGATGCATTTCTCGTACTTTGCGTACAGACGGTTTTCTCTAAGCCTCTGGAGAACTAGCTGCACGTTTTCTCTGTGGGTCTGTAGATCCGGAGAGAAGACCAGGATGTCATCAAGATATACCACGACACAGACATAGAGGAGGTCCCTGAACACGTCGTTCACCAGTTCTTGGAAGACTGCCGGAGCATTACACAGACCAAAGGGCATGACACAATACTCGTAGTGCCCATCTCGAGTGTTGAATGCGGTTTTCCATTCGTCTCCAGAGCGAATGCGAACCAGGTTATAAGCCCCGCGGAGGTCCAACTTGGTGAATACACGGGCTCCTCGGAGCCGATCGAATAGTTCGGGGATAAGCGGCAGAGGGTATTTGTTCTTTACGGTGATCTGGTTTAAACCCCGGTAGTCGATGCAAGGGCGCAGATCACCTTCCTTTTTCTTGACGAAGAAAAACCATGCTCCGGCAGGGGATGAGGACCTCCGAATGAACCCCTTTGCCAGGCTCTCGGTGATATAGGCAGACATGGCCCGTGTTTCAGCAGGGGACAAGGGGTATATTCTTCCTCTAGGAGGCGTGGTTCCTGGCAGTAAATCGATGGCGCAGTCGTAGGGACGATGAGGCGGTAGCACCTCTGACTCCTTTTTATCGAAAACGTCCGAGAAGGACCAGTAGGCAGAAGGCAGTCCTGGTAGAGACTCTGGAACCGGAGAGCGTCGAACGGGCTGGATGGTTTTCAGACATCTCTCGTGGCACGAGGAGCCCCATCGGGTGATTTCACCTGTACTCCAGCTGACCGACGGTTCGTGTGTCCGTAACCATGGGAGTCCCAGCAGGATCTGATGAGACATACGCGGGAGGACGTAGAAGGTGATCTTCTCGGTGTGCAAAGCACCAATCCGTACTTCCACAGGCTTGGTGATCAGTGAGACGGTGTCAGAGAGGGGTCTCCCATCCACAGAGGCGATCACCAGCGGTTTCTCTAGTGGGAGGACCGGCACCTGGTACTTATCCACCGTGGCCTGCTGGATGAAGTTGCCTGCTGCTCCGGAATCAAGATATGCCTCTGCCGTGAACCGGGTCTCTTTTGTAGTGACTTGAATAGTCAAGGTAACGGAGTCTGAGAGTGTCCCAGCACCTAGGGTAGCCTCTCCTACCAAGCCTAGGCTTTGGAGTTTCCCGGCTTCTCGGGACAAGAGCGTAGCAGGTGGGAACCATCACCGCAGTAGAAGCAGAGACCCTTTGCTAGTCGTTCTGCTCGGCGTTGCTCCGACTGCCTCAGGCGGTCAATCTGCATGGGCTCGTAGGTAGACGCGCCAGAGGACGCCGACTGAGGAGCGGTGGACTTCTGTGGTGGGGAGGAGTGCCGTATTGGACGCCTCTCGTGGGACACCTCTTTGGATCGTTCCTGAAAGCGAAGATCCACGCGAGTTGCCAGAGCAATCAGGGCATCCAGGGTAGAAGGCACGTCACGACCAGCCAGCTCATCTTTAATGCGAGCCGAGAGTCCCTCCCAGAAGGCGGCAGTTAGGGCCTCATTGTTCCACCCGAGTTCTGAGGCCAAGGTGCGGAAACGAATAGCATATTGGCCCACCGTCAGAGTCCCTTGACGTAGCCGGAGGAGGGATGAAGCAGAGGCGGCGGTGCGTCCGGGCTCGTCAAAGGTGTTACGGAAAGCCTGCAAGAAGTCCTGGATATCAGTGGTCACCGGATCCTCCTTCTCCCACAAGGGGTTCATCCAGGCCAGTGCCTCTCCCTCTAGATGGGACATCATGAACGCGACCTTGGCTTGGTCGGAGGCGAAAAGGTGCGGCAGCAGCTTGAAATGGAGAGAGCATTGGTTTATAAATCCCCTGCAGGTCTTGTGATCTCCAGCGTACCGGGGTGGTGAGGCCAAACAAAGCTTAGAAGCATCCGAGGAGGCTGCCACTGGAGCTGCGGACGTGGATTGTGCAGTGGAACCCCGAGATGTCACAGGCGTGGCCGCTGCTTGTAGCGCGTTCAGATGGGCATCCACAGAAGTCATGAAGTTCAGCATGCGGGTCTGGGTCTCGCGCTGTCGTGTGAGTTCCTGCTGCAGGGCCGCTAGTGCTTCGGCGGGATCCATGGCCTGTTCTAGCTGTAACGTCCGGGTGGTGGAACCTCTGGACCGTACACCGGTTTCTCTTGAGGAGGCAGCCAGGCAGGTCACCCCGCCAGAGGGTCTGGGTGCACAGCAGCCGAAGCACTAATGGTAGCCGGACAGTCCGTAGGGGAGCAGGAAAGGTGGACGGAGTTCTGGACGGTGGTCCGGGTGACGAGGCTCAGAGTCCGAGGCCAGGTGGTAAGGTCAGGCGGGATCCGGAACTTGCTGAGCAATGGAACAGGTCACCAAACGGAGCCAGGGACTGGAGACTGGCGGAGCTGCAGAGATGGTGGAACATCCGCCGAAGTCACCGTCAGGTTACGGGAATGAGCGTGGTTCGGAGCGGCTGGCGTGGCAGGACAGGCTCTACGAGACAGGACAGGGTTAATGCAGGCAAAAGCACAAAGCAAAGCAATAGGGGACCTGAACACTAGCTTGCTAAACACGTAGAACAGGCCCCGCCCACCAGGAAAGTGATTCTTAATATACCCTGTACCTGTCTATGTAATTTCCTGTTTCTAGGTGCTGGCCCTTTAAGAGAGGGTCAATGACCGCGCGCGCGCCCTAATGCGCATGCGCGAGGCCCGGGTGCCAGAAGCCAGAGGAGGGAGCGGTGAGTAGGAAGCAGGAGAGCCGGGCTGAGGCAGAGTAGCCGACGGGCGCCGGGAGCGGGGACCGGGCTGCCTGGGGACCGCAGGCGATGAAGCAGGAAGGCTGCGGAGCGGGGGACCGGGAAGCCTGGCACGGGAGCGGCGGAGCGCGACCTGGGAGTGGGGAAGCGTGGCAGGGGAGCCGGTAAGCCTATCAGGGGAGCCGGGGAGCGTGACATATACATACTTTACATCAGTATATTTTTGTATCATATTATAAGACTTTTTTCCACTAAAAGCTTGAGTTTTCTTTTTTTTTTTAATTTTCAATTTCTACAAAAAGTAATAGATGAAAAGGGACTCCACAATTTCTTGAGTAATTTCTCCTTAATTTAGCAATACCCCATATAAGATCAGAAAATAATGTTTGAGCAAGAGGTAGGGCTTCGTAGAGAGATTCCTGAGTTTCCAAAACAACAGAACTGCCACACAGAAATTACTCTATTTTGGACTCTACACCCTATATGGAATGTGGGAGATGAGCATGGTCCCATAGATGTTTCATGGACGTTTATAATATTGAGACATGAAAACTAAAAGTTGTGTTTTTTGGCCATAAGATATTGCTTCATCCCCGAATTTTTATTTTTAAAAGAGCAATAGGTAAAAATGAACCCTACAAATTGTTGGGTCATTTATTACAAATGTGGCAATACCCCAAATTTGGTCAAAAGCTACTGTTTGTGCAGGGTTTGGAGGGAAAGGAGCTATAATTAATATGAGGAAGACAAATTTGTTTGGAATAGAATGAGGACAAAGAGTTAAGAGGGCTTTACACGCAGCAATATCGCTAGCGATATTGCTAGCAAGCGTACCCACCCCGTCATTTGTGCGTCACGGGCAAATCGCTGCCCGTGGCGCACAATATCGTTAGAAGCCGTCATACAGACTTACCTGCCTAGCGACATTGCTGTGTCCGGCGAACCGCCTCCTTTCTAAGGGGGCGATTCATGCGGCGTCACAGCGGCGTCACTAAGCGGCCGTCCAATAGAATTGGAGGGGCGGAGATGAGCGGGTCGAACATCCCACCCACCTCCTTCCTTCCGCATTTCCGGCAGCCACAGGTAAGCTGTAGTTCATCGTTCCCGAGGTGTCACACATAGCGATGTTTGCTGCCTCGGGAATGACAAACAACCTGTGTCCTCAACAATCAATGATTTTTTTAAAAGGAACGACGTGTCAACGATGGACGATTAGGTGAGTATTTTCCATCGTTAATGGTCGCTCATTGGTGTCACATGCAACGACTTCGCTAACGATGCCGGATGTGCGTCACGAACTCCGTGACCCCGGCGATATATCGTTATACGTCATTGCGGGTAACGGGGCCTTTACATTTGCAGAGCCCCTGAGATGCCAAAACAGCAGAATCACATAAAAATGTTTTAATTTTGCAAATTACATCCCATAAAGGGATTGTGCAAATTTATCTCAAAAGTCTGTAGTCAATGTATGTAAATTGTCACAGCACGCATAGTGCTGTGATAGTGGTTCCAGACTTCAGGTCCATGTGAAAACTATAGCAACATGGCCTAGTATGGTTTGATGTGGGGCCCAAAATAGTGCATATACTGTAGATAGGAGGCTGCTCCTGCATCCAGATGGTCACAGAGAGCTGTATATGGAGCCAGTCGCATCTGTAACTTGACTGATCTGAGTTTTACTATGATCATCTAAATGTAGCTTAAGATGGAGTTGTACTTTATTCCTCCAAGTGTTATGGACATGATTATATGAAGATACCCAAAAATAACAGTACAATGGAACCTTGGTTTAAGAGTAACTTGGTTTGAGAGCATTTTGCAAGACAAGCAAAGCTTTTTAAAAATTTGTAACTTGGTTTAAGAGCAATGCTTTGCAATAAGAGCAAATTCCCACCATGCACACTTCCGGTTCTGTCCTTTCACCGCACTCGGGAGGTAATTTTCTGTACATATGTACTGTATACAGTATACCATTGCACAGTACAGTATATACTATATAGCATTTCTATAAATTTGCATTTGTGGATACATTATTGTACTTTGTTTCTGCTAACCAGTAGATCACATTGCTTATACTGTACCTCTCGCACACCAACAATTCTATTGGAAGCTAATTTAGTTTAAATCTAGTTTAATTTGCTTTTATGTTTTTTACTGTACAGTATTTTGTATCAGTGTACTGTAATAATTTTATATGAATACAGTACATTATTTTGTATTACTGAAATAAGTTTGTATAAATACTGTAAATATTTTTGGGTTGTGGAACAAATTGTCTGTGTTTCAATTATTTCCTATGGGAAAATTTGCTTTGATATAAGAGTTACTTGGTTTAAGAGCACAGTCCCAGAACCAATTATACTCCTAATCCAAGGTTCCACTGTACTTAAAATGGTGTTTGAACTGTATACTGCACCCATGTCTGCACTCAGAAATCATAAGACTTTAATCATATGACTGTTTGGTGATTCATGCTGAATAAGCACAATATAAAATAATGAAATACATATAGACCAGCATGAATAATAGAATATGAATATTCACCCTTGGATCTCATCCAAGCGGCTTCTAATATTTGCTTGTAGTTCCTTAAAATGAATCAGTCCTGTGCTTTAATCACCTGTGGTCCCTGGTCTCTGTAGATTTGTATTACATGCATGCCTGATATTTGACTCCGTCCTGATTCCAACTGCAGACAGTTAAGATGTTAATGCATATTTGAATTGCATTCTTCAAAATTCCCCAAACCACATGTACCTTCCCCGAATGGCAGATAACTGGTAAATACCATTCTGCATTTTAGTAACAGTAATGTTATAGTTAAAAAGATTGAGTTTGGCTTTTTTTAATCAAGATTTTGCATCATTAGTTGTTTCAGGTATTATACAAAAGGACAGTTAGAATGAAGACGCAATGGTAATATGGATGATGGAAAGAGTCTTATATCCCTCCTGTAATGACTTCAAGAATACCTCTGTGAATCATGAGTCTTGCTTACACTGTTGGATATAGTTTGCAAGATACCCTTATGGTATCATCGATGTCATTGCCGAATAACGTTAGTGGTGGCTCTAATTTTAGATATATTTACTTTGCTTTCTTGTATAGCGCCATTAATTTCCTCATCGTTTTCCAGAGATTATCAGCACTGTTCCTTTCTGGGTCACAAGCTAAATTCTGTATGGTTAATTGTCACGATTGTGACAGGGAACTATGGCACGCGATGTGACACACAACACAACAGGTACACCGGAGACAGTTTAACAATGGTGGGCCTCAGCACTAGTGACAGGGAAGATGTACACCTCCTCCACTTACCTGCAACTGTACCCTGCACTCCTAACCAGTACAGGTTCTTCACCTTTTGCTGAGCAGGAACCTGAAGCCCAGAGGGATCCTGCAATAGTCCTGGCAGGTGAGTGAACAGGTAAGGGATCCTAGCCCCACCACTGAACTAAAACAACATACGAGGAAAAGAAAGATAGATGGGAGAAAAATATCAACACACTGCTGCAGTCAGCACAAAGACTGTAGCCTACACTGCAACTTGTAGAGAGGGTTTCACCAGCTCCTTCCAACTCCAGGCCAGGCATCCAAATGAGAGTGAATAACCGGCACCCTCTACGAGGAGCACAGGTTATATATAGGGACTAGGAGTGGTCCAAACATCTGGGAAGGTAATGAGAATGCTTGCTGGCAAGGAATACTGTTGGACTAAGTGGGCTTTACATGCTACGATATATCAAATGATATGTCGTCGGGGTCACGTCGTTAGTGACACACATCCGGCCTTGTTTGAAATATCGTAGCGTGTAACACAAATGAGCGACTGTGAACGAGCAAAAATACTCACTTTATCGTTGCTCGTTCACACATCGCTCATTTTCAAAAAAATCTAATGTCCTTCTGTGCTCCGGTTGTTCATCGTTCCCGAGGCAGCACACATCGCTCCGTGTGACACCCCGGGAACGATGAACTGCAGCTTACCTGCTGCCGCCCGCAATGCGGAAGGAAGGAGGTGGGCGGGATGTTTACGTCCCGCTCATCTCCGCCTCTCAGCTTCTATTGGGCGGCCGCTTAGTAACGTCGCAGTAACGTCGCGGTGACACCAAACGTCCCTCCCCCTTCAGGAAGTGGATGTTCACCGCCCACAGCGAGGTCATTTGGGAGGTAAGTACGTGTGGCGGGGGTTACCGACTTTGTGCGACACGGACAACAAATTGACCGTGCCGCACAAACGATGGGGGTGGGTGCAATCGCAAATGCGATCGCATGAGATATCGACGTGTGTAAAGCAGCCTTAACATGAATGCTATCCTTCCCAAAGGAAAGGAAACTACATTTAACTACAGCGATGAGCATGGCAATAGTTTTCTAGCCCTGAATCTGTCACAAGTGTCAAGTGCACGGAGACAGCCGTGACATTATGTCTTTGGAATGTGGGAAGAAACTGGACTACCCAATTCAAGGAAACACTGGGAGAACAAACAAACTCCTTGCAGATGTCATCATTGGTGGATTTTGAACCCAGGACCCAAGGGCAGCAAAACTGTACTGAGCCGCCATGCTGCCTCCATTAGTCCTAAATACCAATCTCAATAGCTATTGTTCTATAATTTATATCAGGAGCTTTATGAATCTGCACTCCTTGTTAGGATACCTTTCAGTGCCAACCTGTGTCCTAGCTATAACCTTCAATACTATCATGCTAATATAGATCTGGAGAATTATATCATCTTCCTTCAAAGTTGAATGCATTCTCAAGAGGGAATACTTGAATTTGAGCCATGTGGTAGAATATTCTGTTGCCTCTCACCTGTAGTCACAATGTAAATTTATAGCTCAGAGTTATAAAATATTTATCCTTAAATTTATGAGCACGCAGTATAATCATCTGCATAGTGCCAAGAGTATTCCATACTGTTCCCTAGGGATCCGTGCAGCGTAATGTACTGACAAGGTTATAACACTCTTTAATGCCACTATTCATATTACATATATTGCAGATTTAGCAATTTAGAAAAGTATAAAAATGTACTACATTCTTTCTAAGAACACAATTCTATACAAATGTATTCAGCATTCTAGATTTTTTTTCCCCGAGAAGAGCACCCAACCCGCTGTCCATAACGGTTTCAAAGTCACATATATAAGTTCCTGGCAACGGTTCCATTTGATATAAATCTGTAAAGTGCTTGCTGTCTATCACACTGCCAGATCCACACATTATACTTTATGTGAAAAGAGAAAATGAATAGCTAAAACTTGAGTTGTGAAAGTAGCGTATTCTGATGTTTGCACCTGTGGCTGTTAGCCTTGTAGAATCCATTAAAGATGACAAGGAAAGTAGTTTAAATACACACAATAACATAATGGGCAATACTACATCGAATCCTGATTTGCTTTTATGCAATGTCCTTACTTTTTCTCCTGGCGCAACATTCCCCAAGATGAGGGGTATAAGATTAACAGGTTTGGAAAACATGCCTTCATGACATGCTGTTATAATACAAGTATGTTATATGTTTATTTGTGGACCCCAGGGCAAGACTGGCCATCTGGTAAATTGGCAAATGTCACATGGGTTGGTCAATAGTAGGACGTAAGTAGAAATCGGGTATATACCGCGCTGATACTCAATGGTATATTGATATAAGCTCTTTATTGTTCGAACAGGTGTACGCGTTTCAGAGACATCTGTCTCCTTCCTCAGGACATCAAAGGAACAATCATGATTGTACGAACAATAAAGAGATTATATCAATATACCATTGAGTGTGGTATATACCCGATTTCTACTTACATCCTTCTACATCCTATACATCTCGGGGCTGCAGTTGATACCATTACTGAATGTGCTACATAGGGGTTGTGACTTGTACAACCTGAAAAGGTGAGTGTATCGTGATCCCTATATATCCCATATCCCTACTGGGTAAGACCCTATTGCGCTCTCTCTTCCACAGCAATTCTGTACATGGGTTGGTCAAGTCTGAGGAAGCTGATACTGTTAAAAACTGTGGTGGAACCAAGAGCTAAAGGCTCCGTGCTCTGTCGGGATGTTGGGTGGCGTGATGACAACACTGCATCATGAAACCCACCTCCACTACTAGACAAGATAGAGGAGGTAAATCAAGGCTGTGATGAAGGGGAAATTTGGATTAGCTGAACATAACTTTTTATTTTTTTATTTATGGAGGCTGTGGGGACTATTGTACTCTATAGGTGCTGGAAAAAGGATAAGCCATATACGTATCTGCAGGGACGAATTATAATTGAAAAAAGGGGTCATGGTGGTCTGGGCCAACTGAAAAAGAAGTGGGAAAATGAACGACTATGACTATTGAGAAAATTATGGGTGAGTATCTGACAGTAAACACATATATGTTCTGCAGACCACTGGGGCACAGCTGATATTACCAATATATGATCACTAGTATTGAGCGAACACTACCATGCTTGTGTGCTTGGTACTTATAGTGAGCAGTTTGATTCTCGGATGGGTGCAATTCAAATACCTGAGAATAATGGAAGTCAATGGGGAGCATTTTTTTCAGAAAATCATCCGGAAAAATGCTTGAGCCGCCCAATGACTTCCATGACAGTTGGTGACTTGAGTCGCATAAATCCAAGCACCAAACTGTTTGTTACGAGTACCGAGCACCCGAGCATGGTAGTGTTCACTCATCATCACTATTGATCACTGATTGCGGTAATATTGTCATGGGCGAGGAGGACGCTGTCGCTGCTGCGCTCTCGCTAACGCTCGGGTCCGGCGCTGCTGCGGCTGCTGCTGCTACTCGGTGGCTCGAGCGGTGGGCCGGATCCAGGGACTCGAGCGGTGCTCCTCACCCATGAGTGAAAGGGGTGGTTGGTTTGGGGGATTTAGTCCGTGACACCACCCACGGGTCATGGTGAAGATGGGCACCACTGCTGCTGGTGACGGGGATACCGGGAGCGATGGTAGGGAGCAGCTGGGATGTTGTTTTCCCCCTCCATGGGTAGGGGTCGGTGGTCCCGAGGCCCGATGATGTTGTGACTGGGAGGCAGGATTGCCGAGGTGCAGGGTTGCAGGGACAGCGCGGCGTGGTGCCGGATGGCACGGGTGTACTCACTCAGCAAGAAAGGTACAAAGTCCTCGGTAAACCAAACGGCTGGATGGATGGGTCCCACAGCCGGCTGCAGTGTTTCTCCCCAGACAGGTGATGGCGGCTGTCTTTCCCTGCCCTTGATGTTCTCCTTCTGACTACTATGGATTCCCAACGGTAGTCCGCTCCCTGTTGTATGGGTACGGCGGCTCCAAACCTGGTCGGGGTCCGATGGCCCTGCCTGTGTGTGCTGGCTTCACTTCGCTCCCCGGTCGGTACCGGCAGGCCGTCGCCTGACCCCGTTCCTACGGTTCCACGTTGCTCCACCACTCTTGCAGACGGCCACCACCGTCTGCCAACCTTGCTGTCAGTGCCTGGGCCACAAACCCAGACACCCAAGTGTTCACTCCTCACTCCTCAAACTCCAACACTCAACTCCTAACTTTTCCCGCCTCCAGGCCTGTGAACTCCTCGGTGGGTGGGGCCAACTGCTTGGCTCCGCCCCACCTGGTGTCGACATCAGACACTGGAGGGAGGCAACAAGGATTTTTGTTTGGCTGGTGTCCCTGTCTAATGGGGGTGGGGGGTGTTTGTATGTTATCTGTGATGACCTGGCTAGTCCAGGGCGCCACATTCCCCCTTGGTGAAATGCAGACCGTCCGCGGGCTGCCCGTCCATGATCAGTTTTATTTTTCTTTTCAAAAACTGTAAAAAGATATAACATGTAAACATTTTCAAACATAAGCATTTTTGTTAGGACACTTGAACGTTGCACATATATAAAACATTTTTAATAATAACGGATGGACGGACGGATGTCTTCCGCTCTTTCACCCAAGCAACCTAACCCTGATGCTGCCCCTAAGAAGTGGGCAGCACCCCTTGACCCTAGTCCAGGTTCAGACTACCCGAGCGGGAACGGGTACGGTTACTCGCACCCGGTTGTCATTTCAGAGGACCCCACATCCTTGGGGGACCCCGACCCCCGGAGGATGGCCAACGGTCCTGGTGATGGCCGGGCCCCAGCCTGTTCTGCTGCGGGCCCTTCCTCCAATCTGCCTCTCCGGAGGCGACACCGACGGAAGATCACTCCTCAACTTATTTACAAGCCCACAAGTTCGTGTGTGGCCTGCCAGTTCTCGGCCATGTCCATGAGTAGTCTCTCATGCAGGGGGGGGTTAAAAGCACCCAGGGTCCCTCCGGGGACAACGTGCCGGCAACGGCCAGAATAATCACACGGATAATCAGATGAAGGTTCACGGTTCATTAAAGTCATTCAATCAAACTGCTGAGGTTCCCAACGGGGGACAACAACTTTTCTTTTCCTCCTCTTTAAACAGCAATCCCGCGGCACAGCTGCTGTTTCTGCCGTTCCCGGTGTGGAGCACCTTCTGCTTGCTCCGGTTCAGGCCACCACCATCTGCCAACCTTGCTGTCAGTGCCTGGGCCACAAACCCAGACACCCAAGTGTTCACTCCTCACTCCTCAAACTCCAACACTCAACTCCTAACTTTTCCCGCCTCCAGGTCTGTGAACTCCTCGGTGGGTGGGGCCAACTGCTTGGCTCCGCCCCACCTGGTGTGGACATCAGACACTGGAGGGAGGCAACAAGGGTTTTTGTTTGGCTGGTATCCCTGTCTAATGGGGGTAGGTGGGGTGTTTGTATGTTATCTGTGACGACCTGGTTAGGCCAGGGCGCCACAATATCAGTCCTACTTGAGTGGTTTTGGTTAATGATCAGTATGATGGCTTTAGATGTGCTGGTAATATTTGGTTATGTTCTTGTAGTATTTGTCTGCTGTATTGCAATATCATTATTGCAGTGTTATTATTTAACCCCTTCACGACCTATGACGGATATATCCGTCATAGATCGTGTGAGGTTAATCCCCGCCCCCTGCCATGAGCAGGTCGCAGCGATCAACGCACATAGCTGTTTTTAACAGCTGACATGTGCGCCTGCAAGTTACAAGTAGAATCACTTCCACCTGCAACTTTTAACCCCTTACATCTCGCTGCCAAAGTCTGGCAGCGAGATGTGTATGCGCGCGGTCCTTACTTTCACTTCCCGCCGCCCCCTCCGGAAGTCACGTGCGTGATCACGTGACTTTCGGTGGTTGCCATGGAAGCACAGGGTCATGTGATGACGCCTGTAGCTAACATGAGTCACTTTCACTCAGTACCGGCATACTTGCGGCATTGAGAGTAAGCAGCGTATCTGCAGTTCTCAGCTCTGTAGCTGAGATCTACAGATAGGGCAGAGCAATCGGATTGTTGATCCATATAGCCCCCTAGGAGGACTAGTAAAATAATAAAAAGTAAAATAAAAAGTTTTAAAAAGTAAAAAAAAAACCTAAAAGTTCAAATCACCCCCCTTTCACCCCATTGAAAATTAAAGGGTTAAAAAAATAAAAAATATACACAGATTTAGTATCACCGCGTTCAAAATTGCCCGATCTATCAAAATGTAAAGTTAATTTATCTGATTGGTAAATGACGTAGCGGCAAAATAATTCCAAACACCAAAATTATGTTTTTTGGTCGCCGCAAGTTTGGCGCAAAATGCAATAACAGGAGATCAAAATGAAGCATCTGCGCAAAAATGGTGCCATTAAAAATGTTAGATTGAGACGCAAAAAATAAGCTGTCACTGGGCTATAGATCCCAAAAAATGAGAACGCTATGGGTTTCGGAAAATGGCGCAAAACGTACACCACTTTTATTGGACAAGCTTGTGAAATTTTTTAACCCCTTAGATAAAAGTAATACTATTTATGTTTGGTGTTCTCAAACTCGCACCGACCTCAGGCATCACAAAAACACATCAGTTTTACCATGTAGTGAACATGGTGAATAAAATATCTCAAAAACTATTGAGCGATCACACTTTTTTTGCAGTTTCTCCACACTTGGAATTTTTTTGGTCTTTTCCAGTACACCATATGGTAAAACTTATGACTTCATTTAAAAGTACAACTTGTCCCGCAAACAACAAGCCCTCATATGGCAAGATTTACGGAAAAATAAAAAAGTCACGGCTCTCGGAAGAAGGGGAGCAAAAAAAAAAAAAACTGGAAAAACGGAAAGCGCCCGGGGGCTGAAGGGGTTTTGTAGGAAATCTTAGTTTCTTCCAGGTAAGGTAATATTAGTATTAGGCATGGTTCACTTAACTTTCAACTGCCAGGGTTGAGTTTCAGACCCAGTCCATCCCTGGTGGACACTCAGTGGTTTATAGGTAAACTATTGCCGAACAAAGGGTTTTTTCTGGCATGGTACAATAAAAAATTAAGTCTTTACTGTATCTTGGAAAAGCAAGAGGTGGAACAAAGCATAGGAGCTTGACATTTCTTAAAGGGTACAATGATCCTACCTGCATGGCTAAATAATATAAGTGTCAGATAGGGTATCAAAAATTATAGTCTCAGATAGATATGGCCTACAGAGTAAAAGTGAACTATTTGGTAGTCTACACAGAAAAGTGCCCACATAATGCCCCACATTGTAAGTGTACCACACATAGAGTGCCATACATAAGCCTACATAGTGCCCAAGAGGAAAACTTTTCTCCGTGCAGAGACTGACAAACCAATCTGGCAGTCAGTGGTAAGGAGTCTTGTAAACACCAGTATAGCTTCTCATGCAGCCATCCTCTTAGACCCCAGAAGAACTTCTCATACAGCCAGATCAGATCTCATACTTTGCCAATAAGACTCCTCACCATTGACAGCAGATTGGTTTGTCAGTCAGGAGAAAAATTTTCCCCTTAGATCCCAGTAGAGCTTCTCATACAGCTAGATCAGATCTCATACTTTGCACTGACGAGGGAAAATCTTCCTGAAACACTGTGTCTGCAAATTGAGGATCTAATCTGGCATAAATTCTAGATCTTATGAAAAGGCTCGTTAAATGATCACTTTTGACTTTTAGGATTGCTACTTCCAATAGAAGGCACTAGAGTTCGTCTTCTTCCTCCCTGAAGAGGCAGTTTAAATAGTGCCCATGCACTTTGACATCCTTTTTGTCCATCACCCTGATGGACCTTTTTTTCTCCCTCCCTGATGAAGCTGCTAACGGGATGCACAGACTCCCGGACGGCGAAACACGTGTTGGTAGGCTGGGGGGAAGTTTCCATCCTGGGATCTGGTTGTTTGGGCCTCCGGTACTGACATCTGCACATCTGCACTTTCTTGCTGGGTACTTCTACCAAATGGTAACTACAATATCCTATTTTTTCGGTTCATTTATAAATCTGACATTTTAAATCATCCTTTGGTAAGCGGTTTATTGTATCCTTTGTTTCTTTGAGATACATTTCATTTATGAGCACTGGCCACCTTATTATAATATCCTTGCTTACATTCCCCATAATATTCAATGATAAGACTGTACCCGTCATTATTATCTGTATAACTACCACTATGTGCAATACGTGCATTGTATGCTCACACCCAGTCCTTTCTTCTGTATGTTTTTAAACACTTAATCTTTTATATGTGTATTCACCTGAACTCCTCCCCCCCTCCCCCATTTTTTTGATAATAAAAACATTTGCACAATATACTTCATTTCCTCCTCTTTATAACAAGGTTGCATATGTTTGGTAGGCTTCTATTAGGCTAATGCATGTAAAGAACATTGTGATTCATTGTGAAGCCTGTAGAAGTGTAGGATTACGCAAAACTGTCTTAGCGTCCAACACCCTCTCCCTCTACATTCTTGTAAAGATGCTGTTGTGAATAGGGGATGATAAATTAAATTGGTTAGTGGCACTTTTATTTTTAAGAGTGCCAAACACAGTACCCCAGTCAGTAAAAGCACCTGGTGAATATAATGTAACAAATACTGTAGAGCCCCAAATAGAAATAATATCGTGCCACATAAGCAGGGAAAAGAATGATTGGTATAGTGCGCTGTCACTGGAGATATTAAAGCAGAAATGTGCAGGAGAGAGGAATAAAATATTAAAGGTCTTTATTGCAGACAACACGTTTTAAGATCGATCTGATATCCTCAGCACAGCTCTTATAAGTGAGCACCCTCCTATCTGGTTGTAATTTACCATTGCTGTAAGGTATCAACTATTATGCACTATCTTTCACTGTGAACATAAAAAAAATGACTTAGGGTACTTTCACACTTACGTTTTTTTCCTTCCGTCACAATCCGCCCTTTTGGAAAACAGTGGAATCCGTTAATGGATTCCGCTGTTTCCCATAGACTTGTATGGTTGACGGATTGTGCCAAAAGGACCTGCGTTGCTTCTGCTGGGTGACGCTCTGTTGCTTCCGCCCAGCGGGAGGAATGCAACATGTAACGTTTTTTTGAGCAGCGGAATCCTCAGGATTTCACTGCGCATGCTCTCTCTGGCTCCCTGCACCTTTAACCAAGATAAATATCGGGTAACCAAGGAAAGTGCTTTGCCTAGTTATACCCGATATTTACCCTGGGCACATGTGCAGGGAGCCCGACACTTCCCCGCTTGGCTCCGCCCCCTCCCGCACTCCACTCCGCATGTACACACACACACACACACTCACCTGTCCTCAGCGCCATGGCCCCGCTCGGCTCCACCCCGTACTCCGCCCCCATTCTCAGCGGCCGAGCGATCAGCTGATCACCTGGCGGCCGACTACTGGGAGCGATCAGCTGATCACCCGGCGACCGGCTGCTGTGAGCGATCAGCTGATCACCCGGTGGCCTGCTACTGGGAGCAATCAGCTGATCACCCGGCGGCCGGCTACTGGGAGCGATCAGCTGATCACCCAGCAGCCAGCTACTGGGAGCGATCAGCTGATCACCTGGCGGCCGGCTACTTGGAGCGATCAGCTGATCACCCAGCGACCGGCTGCTGTGAGCAATCACAATAGTCTGCCGCCAGTAAATCGTAAAAAAAACCAAAAAAACGTAATCCGTTGTTTTGCAGCATCCGTTGCATCCGTTGTGCCACTATATGCAACACATCCGTTGCATCCGTCACACAACGCAATGCAACAGATACCGTTCAACGCAAGTGTGAAACTAGCCTTACATGTTGCCCCAATAAACTAATAGCGGTCCACATTGTGATAAAGATGGAAATTATACATCTAATGTAGAGATGAGCTGATCTTTGGAAATTCACACGCATCACCAATTTTTCCCCAAAAGTTTGATTTGCGGCCAATGTCTGGCTCCAGTCTCCTCTCCCTTCAGGGACATCCACGTCATGCGGATTTGTCAACTACTCAGACCTTAGGTATGACTCTGTCATATGCTGGGTCTTATCTGATCTTTCCACAGGAAACGGGCACTGTCCCTTTGCACTAGCCCCTCCCACTATGGGCTTCGTGGTGGAACATGGCAGCATTTGCATCTCCTTACAACTTCAATGAGTTTCAAACAGGTGATGATGAAGGAAACATGCAGTTTCTGGTGCTGGGCATCATAAGTCTAAGTATAGAAGTACCCTTATATAAGTATTAGCATGTGTGCCACAAGGCAATTTCAGCAGAAGTCAACATGTAATCTGCATCACAAGTTTGAGTTCAAGCCAGTTCCATACTACAGACAGATGGCAATAAGAAAGGATGCTAATGCTACTGAGATAAGAATAAATTCCCTGGAAAGAAAGAACTGCCCGAAACCAATGGTCAGGGATAAAGAAAACTCATTAGCATGAGTGAAATCTGCCACAAAACTATGCTCAGAAAGAAAGACTAAAAAGGCAAAATGTGAAGTCACTACTAAAGCTATTTGAAAGGTTTTTTAAATATTTAATATGGAGTTGACTCCCTTCACACTTGGGAGATGTCAGCAATGTTGCTCAGCTTCGATTACTGCACCTTTGCATGCCATGGACAATCTACCACCGAGCTTTCATTCAAAGTTGTGTGAGACACAACCAAAAAAGGAGAGCAAACATGCCACATTATTTTTTTCATTGTTGTTAGCACTTTTTCACCTACTGTTATTGACCATTTTTCAAAGTGTCATTTAATTGATGGTGCTTGCAAATGCAGGCTTCCATTAGCCCCACCCACCTCCGCTACATGATGGTGAGGCGTGGATGAGTTAGCATGGCAGGCGTCCATCACTGCTATGTTATTACTGATGTGAAGCTTAGACATGCATTATTTCAGTATATAGAATAAAGGGCCCACTACACGCTGAGATATAGCTAACGATATGTCAGTGGGGTCACGGAATTTGTGACTCACATCCAGCATAGTTAGAGATGTCGTAGCGTTTGACAGCTCCTAACGACTGTGAACGAGCAAAAATACTCACCTTATCGTTGCTCGTTGACACGTCGTTCATTTTCAAAATGTTGGTCCTCCTTCTGTGCTCCAGTTGTTCATCGTTCCTGAGGCAGCACACATCGCTACGTGTGACACCCCGGGAACGACGAACACAGCTTACCTGCATCCCGTCGGCAATGTGGAAGGAAGGAGGTGGGCGGGATGTTACGTCCCGCTCATCTCCGCCCCTCTGCTTCTATTGGCCGGCTGCTGTGTGACGTCGCTGTGACGCCGAATGTCCCTCACCCTTCAGGAAGAGGATGTTTGGCGCCCACAGTGACGTCGTCCGGGAGGTAAGTACGTATGACAGGGGGTTAACTACTTTGTGCGCCACGGGCAAGTAATTGCCCGTGATGCACAAACGACAGGGGCGGGTACGATCGCTCGTGCCATCACACGATAGATCGTACTTTGTGACGCCACCCAAAGGCTACGTTCACACAGAGCATCTTTTGTAACTATAGAAATGCAGCGTTTTTGCAGCGTTTTTGTCCCAAAAAAACGCTCCAAAAACGCATTGTGGAAAAACGCTTCTACAACCCAATGTGTTTTTGCAGTGTTTTTGTAATGTTTTTACTGCGTTTTTACCGCGTTTTGCCCAATGCATTTTTTAAATTAACTCTATTGACTGGAAGGGCTCAAAAACGCAGTAAAAACACAAAAAGAATTGACGTGCTGTATCTTGAAAACCACAGCCAAGATGCAGCCAACAAAAGATGCCCAGTGTGGACAGCAAAATCGAAATCTCATAGATTTTGCTGGGGGAAGGAAATTTATGTATTTAGGTGCATCTTTGTGACCTCAAAAACGCACCAAAAATGCAGCAAAAGATGCCCTGTGTGAACATAGCCTAAAAGGACATAAAGGTAGACAAAAGAATACATTTGTTTTTTTGTTTTTGTTTTTTTTTGGATATAGAGAAAAAAATATATATATACAGTATATGCATGCAGTGGGTAAAAATAAGCATTGACCACATCAACAGTTCTCTAAGTAAATATATATAACGAATGCTACTATTTACATAGATTTCTAACCAGATGTCAGTAATAACTTATCCATTTCCCTTTGGTAAAGAAATCAAGCCATAGATGTCCATAAATTTAGTGATGTGTAATTACAATAAATGAGAAAGGGAAAAAGTATTGAACACACATTAAGAAATAGAGACATAAAAAGCGATGGAAAGTTATCATGACACCAGCTGAAATCGATCTGTAATAACAAACCAATCCTGCCACTTAGTGTACGTAATATCATCTGGTTCAACTGATGACCTACAAAATGGTGTCTCATTTAGTTTGACTACTGTCCGCAGTATTTAACAGCTAAGTACACTTTCCCTAATGAAGAAAGCATTCCTTTCTGCAAGGTTTTGGTATTTTACTAAAATATGCCTTCCTCTAATGACACTGAGATTCAAGAGGCTGCAAAAGTAATTTTGCTTCCCCTGGGGTGAAATGTTCCTTTTTTTTCAAGTACTGCTTTGTAGGAAAAAAATCAAGTGAAGGAAAATCAGTTCCCAACTAATCTTTGGCCAGTTCACTTCTAGGATCAGTTGGGGTCCAGGAAGTCATACCCACAAAAATTATAAAGGGATGGTATTTTCTGGACCTATACAATAACATTACGAGAAATCCCTCTTCAATGAGAATATATTACTCTTTACTAGGGTGAGGGAACCCGAACTGTAAAGTTCAGGGTTTGTACCGAACATAAACTTTACAAAGAATCATTGTCCGAGTTCAGGTGCTCTTCATGTGCTAACCACTTGATCGAGCATCAGTGTGCTCGGGTATGCTCAGTGCTTGGACCAATGCGAGCTGTTTGTAGTCTCTGAATGGATGGGTTGTTACTGACATCTGATGAGAAACTCATGTCAATAGCACCTTTACAAATATATTTACTGGTGACGTTTTTAATACTTATTTTACCCAGTGTACATATTATAATATATGCATCACACTTATACTGTCATGATTTACTCCTGACACAGCTGCAGCTAAGCCTTTTTTTAGTTTCACTTCTGATACAGGTCAAGTTAAGGGTTAATCCTTCCTGCCTCGTTCTGGAGGTCAGGCCACTATATTATGGCACTGCTTCTCTGGAACTACGCCAGTGATATTCCCGGCTCTGCTATGTTCTGCTTGTGAGTGACCTGTTGTCTGCCCTGCCCCCTCCTTACCTCCTTGTTCACCTGAACTGTTGATGACCTCTGTTCTCTGTTCCCGTCCTGTCAGTGTCTCTCCCGATGTCTCCCTTCAGCTCCCTGCTCGCCTGTATTCTCCCAAAAATAAAAGAATACCGTGAAGAGGTTTTGGGGCTCTGTTGCATTGATCAACTCAATAGCTAAATTTCTCTTTATTCATATTTCATGGCAGTAATGCAGATTCCATTGTCATTTTTTCATTTTTACATGTAGCTATTTTATTTTTCAGGCCAGTATTCACACAGCGGTTACTGCTATTACATGTATTACCCTTGCATAGTCACTGGTGTGCATACCTTCTCTCCATATGGTACCCTATACAGGCCTTATCTCTGTGTATTTATAATACAAGGCAACAAAGCCAACATTAAGGACCAGGGGGCACTCACTGTGAGTGGAAGAAAAGCAATTCTGGAAGCTACATAGGAAAGGCTTCTTAACAGTTAGAGCAGTCAGACTGTGGAATGTCGACCACAAGAGGTACTAATGGCAGATACTATAACAGCTTTTTGAAAATGGCTGGATGATTTCCTTAGCACACACAACATTGTCGGTTATAAATGACAATGGCAAAATGTATAATTGGTGGAGGAAGGTTGAACTTTGTGGACCAAGGTATTTTTTCAACCTATAGACTATGTAAATATGCAACCATTCCCTCAATGAATGGAAGGTTGCAAGTTATAACATGAGTTTTTAGCTACTCTATTGCCCCCACTTTTATTGTGAAGGTCTGCTGAATCTTGTATTGCTTTGGAATTGGGATCTGATGTTGGTAGACGGCCTTTTTACTGTGATGTATTTTACATTTTTATCATTTTCTGTAAATTATATTTGAGTGTAGTGTAGAGACTCACAAAACAATGAGGACCTTTGACATGGGTTGCGAGCTTATGTATTTTGGCCAAACTATCCAACATTACCTCATATATTTTATATATTTTTCAATTTTTATGCAGGGTGCATCACGTGTTGGCTGGTTAAATTTAATGTCTATCCTGTTAGGTGCATTTATTTAGTGCTGGGGATCATCAATAGACTGTAAGATAGATACTGTGCATCACACATACTGTATTAGTGTGACTGGAGCCCTCTGTAAGCCTCTTTTGTGTGCATTTATAATACCAGCAACCATACCCTCTATGAATGATAAGTGTCATGATCCATGGTGCTTTGCACTCCAGCAGAGCCAATGTTCTGTATTATGCTCCAGCTCACGGGTTGCTTCTCAGCCTTTGGGTCCTGCTCTGGTACGGGGAAGGGCCTGTGTTCAGGTGCCTCATTCTAGGTGAGTGCTTGACTTCATTAGAGAGCAACTTCACCCTGAACGCTGCCAGTCATAGTTCCTGCTCTGCAGGGAATTCTCTGGCTCCCGTGTGTTTTAATGTTCTGATCTTGCCTCCCTACCCCAGACCTTTGTTACACTTCTCTGCCCATATCCCTGACTCTGACGTTATCCCCCTGGCTTCCTACCTCCAGCTTGTACCCTGACCCCGACACCGCTCGCTCCCTGTGTACCTTATCTGTCTTCCTACCTTCATCTTGTAACCTGACCCCGACACCGCTCGCTCCCTGTGTACCTTAACTGACTTTCTGGCTTCCTACCTCCAGCTTGTACCCTGACCTTGACTATGCTCGATCGCTGTGTAGCTTATCTGACTTCCTGGCTTCTGACCACCGGTGTGTTTGATTTCCCTTTCTCAAGTAGCTTCTAGTGACACCTAGTGGTGTATTGTCACAATAAGTTTATAAGTCATAGATTCATCAGTATTTTGCACCTATCATGCCCTCGTCTTTGTCATGTGGGTTTGCTACATTATGTGCTACTATGGTATTGTGACCACAGTAGGTTAGGAGCCTTTCTAACCACAGTTGGTTAGGGAGGCTACCTTTTTCTGTAATGTTTTTGGAATTTTTGTTCTTTTCTGTTAATTGTTTCACATCCTTAAAAGGGTTGTTCACCCATATTTTTTATTTTCCAGATTAATATTATATTGAGAAACAATGTTTCTCTCAAATACCTTATGTTGGCAATAGTGCCTATGAGAGGCGTTATTTCAGACCGCTGTTCCCTGCTCCGTGACCCCCAGCCTCCGTGACCTCGGGGGATCCGGTGACATCACGTCAAGTTCCTGACACTGCGGCCGGCCACAGTGTCCGTGAGTGATGGGCTGTGGGCGGTGTTTCACTGCTCGTCACAGCCTATCTGCTCCCTCACAGCAGAGCACTGCAAGCAGGAGACACGCCGCCCACAGCCCAGTGACTCAGGAAGACTGGGCCGGCCGCAATGATGAGACGTGAGCAGGAACTTGACGTGACGTCACCGGATCCCCGAGGTCACGGAGCCCAGGGGTCAGGCATGGGGAACAGCGGTCTGCAATAGCGCCTCTCACAGGCACTATTGCCAACATAAGGTATTTGAAAGAAAAATTGTTTCTCAACATAATATCGATCTAGCAAATAAAAAAATATGGGTGAACCATCCCTTTAATAATATTGAAGTGATTTCAAACTTTCTGGCTAGAAGAAAACAGATGGTAAACAACAGTCTATACAACAGAACTGAAGTATCAGGCTTTTTATGCTAAGGTTGCAAAAAAAGGCGCAATAGTTATCACTTTTTTGAGGCAGAAGCTAACCTTGGTAGTGTTTATATGCAAAGTAAATTACTATAAGAAGCCGTGGAATTTTCATATGAGGAGGTGCAACAACTTATATCAAGACTCAGCTTTTTTGTTTACTAAAAGAAGAATTGATAGTTTTTTATAAGCGGTCTAAAAATCTAAATTATTTATTTACTTAAGGAGCTAGAATAAGTTAACAATTTTGAATGTGAAGAAGTGATGACTTCTAAACTAGGAATGAAAAAAAAATCCCTTTTTTGGGGGTCCACAAATATTTTGCTATCCTCAAAAAGATTAAACAATTACAAAGTCTTTTTTGTGCTAAAATATTCATTGGTAAAACAGCAGGAAGAAACTAGCAGTTTTCAAAATTTTAAAGCAATGGCATGTCAGAAAGTCTAAAATATGTAGCCTATTTTTCAGACTTTTAATGTTTCTGTACACCCAAGATAGTATGCTTTATAGCAGCAGGACATAATAGCTATAAAACAGTGGGCAGCAGTGAGATGTTTAGCTGGCATGGCTGTATAGCGACACTGGCAGCAACAAAAGCCCCACAGTAGAACAATTAGATGGGGCATGTGAGCATGGGTGCGTACTAAAGACTATTAGACCAATGGATGTAGAGCGCAGTCGACAGCTCTAAGGGAGTCAGACTTTTTAAAGCACATAGTGCCTGTTATGTCACTCTTGTTGTTTTGTTTTATTAGAGATTGCTTGCATGTCAGTTTAAGGTACACAATTTGAAGAGGAAGGGGTTGCAAATTTGTGTATCCTAATTGGCCTCCATGGATTCCAATGTAATCAAGCCTGCAGTAGTATTAATTTTCCTGCATCTGGTATAGGGTTGTGCATCTATTGCTTCCTTCTGCAGAAGGCCTCCTTAATACACATAGACCGGAGCCTACTATTTTATGCCCTCCTTCATACTTAATATGAAATGTATCTGAAAAACTTTAGAGAGTTCCACAGTAAACACTTGTGAAAACTGGGGACTAGGATCATTACATTTGCTGATAGAGCTGTGAAAAGCTCCTCTACAAATATTATACCTATAAAGATATGGAGCTATATAGATCATTAAAAGAGTAGAGTAAAATCCATATACATTTTATTAAACATTAATGCAGACAAACAAAGTCAATACAATTATAGTGAAAGTGGATTTTGCAGGACTACAAAACAGCTAAGGTGCCTCAGATGACTACCAAAAGTCCATAGGAGGAGAATTGTATCACCAATAGGGTATGTACAGTCAGGGCCAGAAATATTTGGACAGTGACACAAGTTTTGTTATTTTAGCTGTTTACAAAAACATGTTCAGAAATACAATTATATATATATAATATGGGCTGAAAGTGCACACTCCCAGCTGCAATATGAGAGTTTTCACATCCAAATCGGAGAAAGGGTTTAGGAATCATAGCTCTGTAATGCATAGCCTCCTTTTTTTCAAGGGACCAAAAGTAATTGGACAAGGGACTCTAAGGGCTGCAATTAACTCTGAAGGCATTTCCCTCGTTAACCTGTAATCAATGAAGTAGTTAAAAGGTCTGGGGTTGATTACAGGTGTGTGGTTTTGCATTTGGAAGCTGTTGCTGTGACCAGACAACATGCGGTCTAAGGAACTCTCAATTGAGGTGAAGCAGAACATCCTGAGGCTGAAAAAAAAGAAAAAATTCATCAGAGAGATAGCAGACATGCTTGGAGTAGCAAAATCAACAGTCGGGTACATTCTGAGAAAAAAGGAATTGACTGGTGAGCTTGGGAACTCAAAAAGGCCTGGGCGTCCACGGATGACAACAGTGGTGGATGATCGCCGCATACTTTCTTTGGTGAAGAAGAACCCATTCACAACATCAACTGAAGTCCAGAACACTCTCAGTGAAGTAGGTGTATCTGTCTCTAAGTCAACAGTAAAGAGAAGACTCCATGAAAGTAAATACAAAGGGTTCACATCTAGATGCAAACTATTCATCAATTCTAAAAATATACAGGCCAGAGTTAAATTTGCTGAAAAACACCTCATGAAGCCAGCTCAGTTCTGGAAAAGTATTCTATGGACAGATGAGACAAAGATCAACCTGTACCAGAATGATGGGAAGAAAAAAGTTTGGAGAAGAAAGGGAACGGCACATGATCCAAGGCACACCACATCCTCTGTAAAACATGGTGGAGGCAACGTGATGGCATGGGCATGCATGGCTTTCAATGGCACTGGGTCACTTGTGTTTATTGATGACATAACAGCAGACAAGAGTAGCCGGATGAATTCTGAACTGTACCGGGATATACTTTCAGCCCAGATTCAGCCAAATGCCGCAAAGTTGATCGGACGGCGCTTCATAGTACAGATGGACAATGACCCCAAGCATACAGCCAAAGCTACCCAGGAGTTCATGAGTGCAAAAAAGTGGAACATTCTGCAATGGCCAAGTCAATCACCAGATCTTAACCCAATTGAGCATGCATTTCACTTGCTCAAATCCAGACTTAAGACGGAAAGACCCACAAACAAGCAAGACCTGAAGGCTGCGGCTGTAAAGGCCTGGCAAAGCATTAAGAAGGAGGAAACCCAGCATTTGGTGATGTCCATGGGTTCCAGACTTAAGGCAGTGATTGCCTCCAAAGGATTCGCAACAAAATATTGAAAATAAAAATATTTTGTTTGGGTTTGGTTTATTTGTCGAATTACTTTTGACCTCCTAAAATGTGGAGTGTTTGTAAAGAAATGTGTACAATTCCTACAATTTCTATCAGATATTTTTGTTCAAACCTTCAAATTAAACGTTACAATCTGCACTTGAATTCTGTTGTAGAGGTTTCATTTCAAATCCAATGTGGTGGCATGCAGAGCCCAACTCGCGAAAATTGTGTCACTGTCCAAATATTTCTGGACCTAACTGTACATAGATGGTATTAAACCTAGAGTAGTGAAGTCAATATGACTGCTATAAAGCAGTATAATACACACAATGTTCAGTACACTCACTCATAGTAATCCCAGTTGGTACGTGGCACCATTAAAACCCCTACGCGTATTGCGCGTAGGCTTACTCAGGGGATCTCCATGTATGTAGTTTCCTAAAACAAATGTGTAAGGGACTGTGATGTCATCAACTCTCTTCATCCAGAGAGCTGATACTAAAAGAGGTAGAAAAGCAAAGCCACACATGTTTGGATGTGGTTGGTGCTGTGAGGTGGAACGGTGAGGATTTTTTGCTGTGGTCAGGTCCTGGTGCCCATGGATAGACTATAGAGATTGGAACTGAATACATGTGCTACTGTTGTGATATCTGTCGTCTGGATTTGAGGAACTATCTTCAGGCCTATTGTTGATATCTGTCATCTTGAGGAGCATAATGACTATTGTAAATAGAAATTTTTACATCGTTAACCTGCCTAGGAGATTAATACAACCCATGACCTAAGATCTTCACAAGGCAGACAAATAGATACCTGGTAAATTAGGGCTAGTAATGGCAGCCTGGAATCAGCAGTACAGATGGACAAAGAATAGATTCACTGCTGAGGGTGGGCAATAAGCAGTTGCAGCAATATATCTGTGCTGTGCAGAATACAGATAATGCACAATTAGGCAGACAGATGTTATGGCTAATTAAATTCAGCACTGATCCATGCCTGATTGATTTTGACAAATGTACAATTTTCCATGCCTGCGGGGATTACCTGGTATGCTTGGGTATGATAACATCACCGGCCATGATGAACCCTGTCTCTGATAGTACATTGAAGGCTAAAGAGGACAGAACACCCATCGTGAACTGCACCACTTTTTACAACTTCTAATCTGTTGAGCCAGAAGTCTATAGTATCAGAACTCAGGGTATCTGCCAGAGAAAGGACACAGTCAGGGCTCACAATCAAGAGGGGCAAGTTGTGAAATTGCCTATGCCCACTTTTCAAATGGGCCCCCAACAGTATCATAGCCACCAGGGAGGCAGAGGTCTCCCTGGGGTCACTCCCATGATTCTGTGGAGTCCTTCATAATATGTGTGATCTATCATACTGCGTGTGGGGTTGTGGGATCCATCGTACTGTGTTAATCTGTGGGGTTCATAACACTGCATAAGGGGCAGTAGAGGAGCCCATAATACCATAGATGGGGCTCTGAAGACTTTCATGTTGTGTAGGGGGCTGTGGGGACTTTACACATTGTGGGAGCCTGTATGTCAAAAATACTGTGTGGGGACATTTCCTACATATTACACTGTTTTTGAGGTGGTGGGGTTCATCATAGTGTGGGGAGCATCATACAGTATGCAGAATGTATTGCTCCCAACTCCCTAATTCCTACCATGAGAATTTCCCTGGCTGACAAAGCAATAATCACTGCCCTTGCTTTTACATACATGACTCGCAGAGCCAGCAACACAGTTTGATTGTGATGCTAGACACTATGAGCAGTATGAATTGATGGGTAGTCATACAAGCCGGGATCATAAGCCAGGAGGTAACGTATAAGATTCAGGGAGCAGACAGAGACGTGGTCAGGAACAGGTCTGAGGTTAGAAGCCAAGATCAGAACACTTATACCAGACAGAGCCAAGAGCATACTGAGAAAACACAAACAGGAAGTACAACTGTCGAAGTTCAGACAGAGCAAGCCTAGTAAAGAAACAGAGCAATCACCAGGAACGAGGCACATCTGTGAAGGCAACTCCCAGAACCAGCATGGACCCTAGTGCTGAAAGACAACCTGTCAGTAAGTGCACAAGACATAGTTACATAGTTAGATAGTTACATAGTTACATAGTTACTTAGGTTGAAAAAAGACCTAGGTCCATCTAGTTCAACCTTCCTCCACCAGTTCTACATTTAGTCACTAAGTCATTTATAACCAACAATGTTTTGTGTACTGAGGAAATCATCCAGCCCTTTTTTAAAAGCTGTTATAGTATCTGCCATTACTACCTCTTGTGGTAGTGTATTCCACAGTCTGACCGCTCTAACTGTAAAGAACCCTTTCCTATTTAGCTGTTGGAATCGCTTTTCTTCCACTCGCAGTGAGTGCCCCCTGGTCCTTAGTATTGTCTTTGGAAGAAATGTCATGTGCCAGTCCTTTATATTGACCACACATGTATTTATACATATAAATGAGATCTCCTCTGAGACGTCTTTTTTCTAAGCTAAACATATCTAACTTTATCAACCTGTCATCATATGGGAGGCCTTCCATTCCTTGTAATAGTCTAGTTGCCTTTGAACTGACTCTAACTTCTGAATGTCCTTTTTAAAATGTGGACCCCAAAACTGGATCCCGTATTCCAGATGTGGCCTTACAAGTGATTTATAGAGGGGTAACAATACGTTGGGATCACGGGATCTAATCTCTCTTTTTATACACCCTAAAATCTTGTTTGCTTTAGCAGCTGCTGCCTGACATTGAGTGCTGCTGCTCAGCTTATTTGTAATGAGAATACCCAAGTCCTTCTCCTGTTCTGTAGTCCCGAGTTTACTTCCATTTAATGTATACGCAGCTATAGGATTACTCCATCCTAGGTGCATTACTTTACATTTAGGTGCATTACTTTACATTTAAAGGCACATAGCAGAGCATTTTCAAATGCAAAATTTTCCGCACAGCGAAGCCGTGACAAAAGCATTCCAAATGCAAAATGGAGAACATCAGAACATGGAGAACAGCAGAACATGACATTGACATTATAATTGTGTCCTCCATATAATCTGGCCCATTATCTTCCAAGAAGTTATTCCATCATCTTTATCTCCCATGGTGCTGTTGATTAGGGAATTAATGGGCAGAAAGAAAACCTGTTATTGATGGAATGAAAATTATGCATGTGAAACAACACGTTTTATGGTGGCAGGGGATGTAGACTGAGCAGAACACTGATTCAAGCTGATGGTGTTGCTATTAGAGAAACCATCATCAGATTTTTTTATTAAAAAAGATTAACTCCCTTTGCCCAAAAAGGAACCACGTTCAAAATATACAAGGTGATAGTTGCATGGCATAAAAATGATGCAACAGTTCTCAGCTAATCAAAACAGGTTTGCAAGAAGAAAATGGTGTGTATAATGTTTTCAAGTCTTTTTAAAACACTATTATCGCCCCTAAAAAACCATAACCCAGAATGCTTTATTGGTTGGTAGGTTAATGCATAGAAAGGAACTTTTAGTGCACATACTTGTTAAATTATATCAGTAAAACATCTGTGCAAAAATGTATGCTTAACCCCTTTAGCCCCGGGGCACTTTCCGTTTTTGCGTTTTTGTTTTTTGCTCCCCTTCTTCTGAGAGCCGTAACTTTTTTATTTTTCCGTTAATCTTGCCATATGAGGGCTTGTTTTTTGCGGGATAAGTTGTACTTTTAAATGAAGCCATAAGTTTTACCATATGGTGTACTGGAAAACAGCAAAAAATTCCAAATGCGGAAAAATTGCAAAAAAAGTGTGATCGCACAATAGTTTTTGGGATGTTTTATTCACGGTGTTCACTATATGGTAAAACTGATGTATGGTTATGATGCCGGAGGTCGGTGCGAGTTTGTAGACACCAAACATGTATAGGTTTACTTGTATCTAAGGGGTTAAACATTTTTTACAAGTTTGTCCAATACAAGTGGTGCATGTTTTGCGCCATTTACCGAAACACGTAACGTTCTTATTTTTTGGGATCTATGGCTCAGTGACAGCTTATTTTTTGCATCTCAAGCTGACGTTTCTAATGGTACCATTTTTGCGCAGATGCTACATTTTGATCGCAAGTTATTGCATTTTGCGTAAAACTTGCGGCGACCAAAAAACGTAATTTTGGCGTTTGGATTTTTTTTTTACACTACGACGTTTACCAATCAGATTAATTGATTTTATATTTTGATAGATCGGGCATTTCTGAACGCGGCAATACCAAATATGTGTATATTTCTTTATTTTTTAACCCTTTAATTTTCAATGGGGGGAAAGGGGGTTGATTTGAACTTTTAGTTTTTTGTTTTTTTTTTATTTTTTAAAACTTTTTTTTTTACTTTTTTTTTTATTTTACTAGTCCCCCTAGAGGGCTATAGCGATCAGCAATCCGATTGCTATTATCTATCTGCTGATCACAGCTATACAGCTGTAAACAGCAGATACAGTCACTTTCTTTTTCCCTCTGGTCCGTGCCGAGGGAAAACGAAAGTGAAACATCATAGCTGCAGGCATCATCACATGACCCTGTGCTACGATGGCAACCACCGATAGTCACGTGATCACGCACGTGACTTCCGGTGGGGGCGGCGGTAAGTAAAAAACATGGCCGCGCGCATTTAGATCTTGCTGCCAGACTTTGGCAGCAAGATTTAAGGGGTTAATGGCCGCGGGTGGAAGCGATTCCACCCGCAGCTAGCAGGCACACATGTCAGCTGTTGAAAACAGCTGATATGTGTGCCGACCGCCGCCTGCCCGCGGCAGGGGGCGGGGCTTAACGGGACACGCTCCATGACGGATATATCCGTCCATGGTCGTGAAGGGGTTAATTTGTTTTTATTTCTTAGACATTTTTTGTTTTAAATTCAAACTCCACTTTCCAAAAATTCTTGAACCATAAAAAACTATATCACTATATAGGTACAGAAACTAATTTGTAGAATCAGACCTGAAGAATTGTGGCTTGTATACTTGGTAAATTGGACTGGTCAAAAAGTTATGCAAAAATGTAACCTTTTTTGTATTTTTATATATTTTTTTTTCATTGTCTGCTCTTAAACAAAATTATTGTAACCCCCCAAAAATAAAAATATTTTGCTAAGTAGGTACATGTACAGAAAGTAACTTGGTGCATAGGTGTCATGGCCAGGGATAGAACTTATATCGGCCAGAAAAGGACAACACACAGGAAGGGGAAAGGAATGCCTTATAGCTATTAAATGGGGGAAGTGGTGACCCCTGACTATTACCTGCAGCTCACCCTCACAGTCCTATCAGACCCTATACAGGTTCCACACCTGTCGGCAAGCTGGAACACTTGGGACCCTATTTCACACTAGCAAATGGGCCCTAAGTAAGGATGGAGGGTATGAGATCTTCATCAACACCACTATAACTAAACGAGGACAAAAGGGAACAATACAGGGGAAACACAACTGCAAACACCAGAACCCTGGTAGATAGCAGAAGACAACACTTATCTGAGCTGCAGCAACCAGAAGAGTCTGGAGCAAAAGAACAGCATATCTTTTTCACAGCTCAGTCAGGAAAAAACTGTAAACCACACCCAAATATACGCAGAGTGATGTTTTTAAAGAAAGTCAGAGGCTGGCAACAGAAAAACTGACAGATTTCCAGGGTCCTAGAGTCTGCAGCTGCAGAAACAGGGAACTGTGAGATAACAACACTAGCTGCCAATCTCTTTTCTTACACTTGCTGCCACAGGATTGTTAAACAGCCTTGACACATTTGTGACAATAAGTTGTTAAATTAGACTAATAAAATAGTTTATTTTTATTTGTATTTTTTGTGTGTTTTTTTTAAATTATCTTCTCTTGAGCAAAAATTAAAAGTAATCCTAAATTGTTATGTTGCGAAGTAACTAAATGGGAATTCAGCCACAACATGTAGTATGAATGTAGGGTATACAGTTACTAAATCTGATTGCTAAAACTGGTATTCAAAAATTAAAATGTGACCTTCTCTTAAAAAAATTCAAATAAAAAAATGCCACTGGCCTGTATAGAAAATATTGGTTCATGAAAAGCTAGATTGACATTCATCCCAAAAGCAAATATCAACAGCAGGCTTTTTTACTTGAGTAACATGTACGAATCTATTAATGGACTATTAATTGGAATTGTGCAAACAAAAAAAAAATGATACAACATGCAAACTTTGTGAAGTAGATGATGCATTCAAAATTTCTTAAATGCAAATGCATGCTTTTTTTAATGCTTATGCATTTACATTTCTGGAGTGAGAAAATGTTTGTTTTTAAGTAAAAAAAAATGGCTTACCTATTTCAGAAGCCAGGAAATACACTTTCTTGAAATACACAAGCCTTGGATTCAGGATTTTGGTTTAGTAGTAAAATAAGGAAGGAGAGGTATTAAAATGTCCTCCCTGTCTGTATTGTGTTAAGAATAAAAAAAACTATGTAAGAAGCTGTTACTGCAATATATTATAAATCAATCAACTCACAGTCATACTGACTATGCAGATAAATAATCTCCTTACGGTATATTAATTGAGTTTTTGTATTATTATTTATAGATTTTTTACTTTATTACCATTTTTCTTGTGCTTTTGCACTGCAGTTAGTACTTCAC
The DNA here is from genome assembly GCF_048569485.1 of Anomaloglossus baeobatrachus. NCBI lineage: Eukaryota > Metazoa > Chordata > Amphibia > Anura > Aromobatidae > Anomaloglossus > Anomaloglossus baeobatrachus. Next base: position 70,604,077 of record NC_134361.1, on the reverse strand, counting down.
AACCAACTTTAGACCTTTTTCTGTCCCTGCTTGGAATAAACTTTCCTCTTATTTCTAACCTGTAAAATCCTAAACTGACGCTTTTTGATCGACCCTCAACTTTTATAGTGGATGTCATAGTCACTCTGATTGGCTGAGCTAGACCATGTGATGTGATAGCTGTAAGCTATTATTGGAAGCCTGAGGCACCAATCTCTGAGTCTTGAGCAGTTTGTGTAATGGTTCAAGGAATTTTTTTACAAATTAAATCTCAAAGTATATAATTTTTCTGAGACCTTCGAATATAAAGATGGTTGACTCCAATTTGAACGTCGGCAGAATAATCTGCTTATCTCTAACTTCTATAGACATTTAGGGACACAGAGTTTAGAGGCAGGTGTAAAGTCACCAAGACTTAAGGGCCATTTACACGCTGCGACATCGCTAAAGATATATCTTCGGTGTCACGGTGTTTGTGACGCACATCCGGCATCGTTAGCGGAGTCGCAGCGTGTAACACCTATGAGCAACCTTAAACGATGCAAAAGAGGCAAAAATCGTTGGTCTGTTATACGTCGTTCATTTACCAAAAATCGTTGTCTGGTCAGTAGCGAGGTTGTTTGTAGTTCCTGCGGCAGCACAAATCGCTATTTGTGACACCACAGGAACGACGAACATCTCCTTACCTGCGGCCGCACACAATGAGGAAGGAAGGAGGTGGGCGGGATGTTCGTTCCACTCATCTCCGCCCCTCTGCTTCTATTGGACGGCTGCCGTGTGATGTCACTGTGACGCTGCACGAACCGCCCCCTTAGAAAGGAGGCGGTTCGCCGGCCACAGCAACGTCGCAGGGAAGGTAAGTCTGTGTGACGGGTGTAAGCGATGTTGTGCGCCACGGGCAGCGATTTGCCCGAGATGCACAACAGACGGGGGAGGGTACTCTCGCTAGCGAGATCGCAGCTTGTAAAGTACCCTTTAGATAAGGACAGGCTTAAACCAGTTAAAACACATATACAATATGTTTGAAATGATTTTACATGATTTCTATTTGTTTTTATATTTTAGTTGTTTCTGCCACAAGAAACGATAAGATTTATACTAAGAATGGACATGTCAGATACATTCTTCTCTTCTCTGCCTGGATAGATTTTACAGATATGGATAACAAATTATGAAATAAAAAGGAGATGTTGTAAAGAACATCGAAACACAAAAGCAAATTTGGAATACTATGTGATTAAGTGATAACATTGAAGATATGAGTAAAGAAAACAGATATGAAGCAAAGAACAAAATCCCTTTCTTTCTCATGTTGAAGTGGACTCTTTGACTTGGATTCAGCAAGTTATTTTCTACTAGAGAAAAATATATATTTACAGTATGCACAATATGCTTTCAAAATCTTTGGAACTTCTGTTTAATAAGTGATACACATGATCTATAATTTTATTTTTAAATGTTATTTATACATTAAAACTCTATTTGATGGACTTATTATGACTGCTCTCTTTTAATACCATTCTGATGGATACTATTACTATAGTAATAATATAGACAATTTAAAACTTTGGACTACATGATGTATTTATCGGACTATAAGTTTCACCCCAGGTTTAGACAACAGAACATAAAAACACATTTTTCCTAATAATTAAAAGCTCCCAGGTAGTGTAAAGTGGACAGGTCATTATCACTTATTTTAATGCAGTACGGTAGAATAGGGAGGCAATAAATCTGTTGATAGTGTGTCTCTGCAGTGTGTATTATAAACACACAGCTCAGCTACATATTAATATATAAAAAAACACCAAAAAACTAAGCTGTAACAAAAAAACAGTAAACATGCAACATTACAAGCATGTAAATGCAGCCTCTAGACAAGAAAAAAACAAAGAGAAATATTATATGAAAAATACCCTGAATAATAATGTATAAAATGCAAGTGCTTAATAACAGGGTGCTTAGTATATACATTTTTGCAAAAACGTAAGAAGCCATCCCATCTGCTATCTTGCTTTATTGCAAGTTGGGGGTGCAGCCCTCCTTATACTGAGGCTGAACAACTAAAGGGGGCTTTACACGCTACGATATCAGTGCCGATATCGCTAGCATGCGTACCCGCCAACATCATTTGTGGGACACAGGCATATTGCTGCCCGTCGCGTACAAAATCGCGCACTCCCGTCACACGGACTTACCTGTCCTGCGACGTCGCTCTGGCCGGCGATCCGCCTCCTTTCTAAGGGGGCGGGTTGTGCGGTGTCACAGCGGTGTCACATGGCAGGCGTCCAATAGAAGTGGAGGGGCGGAGATGAGCGGGACGTAAACATCCCACCCACCTCCTTCCTTCCCCATTGCCGGTGGAGTCAAGTAAGGAGATGTTCCTCGCTCCTGCGATGTGTGCTGCTGCAGGAACGAGGGACAACATCGCTAGTGAAAGTTAAACGATTTTTGGTTTTAGGACGACCTCTTTAGGACGACGGTTTTGGCCGCTTTTGCGATCATTTTAGGTCGCACAAAAGTGTCACACGCTGCGATATCGATGATGACGCCGGATGTGCGTCACTAACGGCGTGACCCCGACGATAAAACATTAACAATATCGTAGCGTGTAAAGCCCCCTTAACTGCTTCCCACATTGCTGTGTATTTAATATGGGACCTAGCTGACCACTTGTTACCATTCACATTGGAGTTTTGATAGACACAAGTCAGGTATGTATAATGGTTTTAACTTTAATTGGTTAGGGACCGTCCCAGATGGGTACATTGTGACGAGGTGGGATGGCTTCTTACGTTTTTGCAAAAATGTATATACTAAGTACCCTGTTATTAAGCACTTGCATTTTATTCATTATTATTCAGGGTATTTTTCATACAAATTTTCTTTTTGTTTTTTTCATATTAATATATAGACATGCACAGCTCTGCTACATGCACATATACACACACACCTTTGCTTCATGCACACTACATGCAAATAAAGATACAGAAATGTCTGCTACAGTTGCACATTTACACACACAACACATATACACTATAGATTACTACAGCCTGCAGTTCCTGATCGGCAACTAAGCAGAGGCTGCAGAAGCAAAGTAGCTGAAGGATCTTCTTAACTAAAGGACCTGTAATCTGATGGAAGATCCTTCAGATGCTCAGCTCCTGCAACCTCCCTTCAGGTGTCGGTAAGCTTTCTCTCCTAGTCTGCACAGATCACATAAATAAGTTTAGGGTGAGAGAACAGTTTTCTCTGTAATCGGGAAGGACGCAATGTTAACATTTTCTTCCATCACAGGAAGTTGCCTCCTGACTATAGGATGCACAAACATTTTGGCCAGAGTTGTTCTTGTTAATAAATGCATTTTATAGTGAGAAAAATATGTTAGATATTGCAGATAGAAGCAGTCCCAAATATATTTCAGACCAAAAGTTTCATGTCAACATTTTGTGGCCATTTCATTATGAGGTGCTGCGTACCCCAGTCTTCAAAGGAATTGGTAATGTAAAAAAGCACTATTCACCTTAAAATATGGGGTTAATCTGCTGGTTACTAGCGTTCTTAAGCTGCCCGTTGCCCCCACTGAGAGCCACACTGTCAGGAGAAAATACATTTTATTCCTCATGGGAGACTCAGGCTTTTAGACATAGGATTGGCACTGGTGCAGCTTCAATTACCACTTAGTGTTTGCTGAGAGGTGATTGTAACTGCACCCCTGACACTGACTGATACCTAGTTCTAATGCTAAGCTGGCTATTAGCCGTACCGTGGGCGCAGTCATGGAGCAGTGGCTAAAGCCACATCACTACTACCCTTATAAGTGAAATTTCAAGGCTTCCTCCCGGCAGCAGTGCTCACAGTGCAGCTTCAGAACACTATTAAGGCCTAAGACATACGGCATGAAAATCAGTTTGAGTGGAATGCGATAAAACATCGCATTCCACTCGGACCAATATTAACCTATGTGTCAGCACCCATGAGCGATTATGTTCTCAGCCCTAATTGGACCGAGAAAACAATCGCAGCATGTTGCGATTGTAATGCGTTCATGGTTTCCCTTGCACCCATTCAAGTCTATGAGGCGAGAGAAAAATTGCACTGCACTCGCGGTACACCGGTGTTTGCGAGTGCAGGGCGGGAATGGCAATAGCTGGCTATGGAGGAGAGAGATAAATCCCTCCCTCCCCTTTGCAGCTCCGGGCTGCCCCTCCTCAGCGCCAGCCCTCCCCTCCTTGGTACTGGCCCGCCCCCCACAGCTGAAGTCTGACTGCATGATCAGACTTCAGTTGCAGTGACACTCGCATGACACTCTGCTCCTGCTGTGCTGCCAGCGTGAGCCGAGTGTCATGCGAGGATCGCACTAGTCCCCCGTGTGGCCCCGGCCTTACCTGCAGACTAAACCCATATTTGAATGTTAATAGTGCTTTATCTACAGTGCATACCAAAAGTTTGGACACACCTTCTCATCTCTAGAACAAGTATTAAGAGGAGACTTTGTGCAGCAGGCCTTCATGGTAAAATAGCTGCTAGGAAACCCCTGCTAAGAACAGGCAACAAGCAGAAGAGACTTGTTTGGGCTAAAGAACACAAGGAATGGACATTAGACCAGTGGAAATCTGTGCTTTGGTCTGATGAGTCCAAATTTGAGCTCTTTGGATCCAACCACAGTGTCTTTGTAGAAAAGGTGAACAGATGGACTCTACATGCCTGTTTCCCACCATGAAGCATGTATTAGGAGGTGTGATGGTGTGGGGTGCTTTGCTGAGGACACTGTTGGGGATTTATTTAAAATTGAAGGCATACTGAACCAGCATGGCTACCACAGTATCGTGCAGCGGCATGCTATTCCATCCAGTTTGCGTTTAGTTGGACCATCATTTATTTTTCAACAGAACAATGACCCCAAACACACCTCCAGGCTGTGTAAGGGCTATATGACTAAGAAGGAGAGTGATGGGGTGCTACACCAATGACCTGGTCTCCACAGTCACTAGACCTGAACCCAATCGAGATGGTTTGGGTTGAGCTGGAACCCAGAGTGAAGGTAAAAGGGCCAAGTGCTAAGCATCTCTGGGAACTCCTTCAAGACTGTTGGAAAACCATTTCCGGTGACTACCTCTTGAAGCTCATCAAGAGAATGCCAAAAGTGTGCAAAGTAGTAATGAAAGCAAAAGGCTACTTTGAAGAACATAGAATATAAGACATATCTTCAGTTGTTTCACACTTTAAGTATTTCATTCCACATGTTTTAATTCATAGTTTTCATACCTTCAATGTGAAGCTACAATTTTTTGAGTCATGAAAATAAAGAAAACTCTTTGAATGAGAAGGTGTGGATCCAGTCCTTCACGGGTGACCGCTAATCAGTAGGCGACACAGACAGAGCCGTGGTATGACAATGAAGTCGGGTGAAGTTCATCCGACTTCATTCTGATCGTGCAGCTCTGTCTGTGTCTGCTGTCATCTGCCATTCATCTCTGCTACATGGCTGTCTGTGTCTGCTGTCAGCGGCCATGTAGCAGAGCTGATTGGCAGATGATATAGTAAAAACGGATCCCCTACGCATTACACACGCTTGGCAAGTCAATAAAAAGGGAAAAAAAAAGTGCACAATGCATACATCATAGAACACATGATCTGAAAGATCGCACACAAAATTGATCAATTTAACATAGACTACTAACGCACGTGTGACAGCTAATGAACGACCTACGTGCGATCTCAGTAGATCACATATGCGATCTGGGCGTGTCACATCGCAAACGCGATTGCACAACAATTTGCAACGTCTATAGCAGGCTTAAAGCTACATTCTTCTGCTCTCGGATTAAATAGAAAAAACTGGCAACAGATTTCCTTTAAGGAATTGGCCCTTTTGATTTATCAATGCAAACTGAGCTACAATTCTGACTAGATTAGCTTAGCCAATATTTCACAATATATCTTCATCTTCTTTTATGAGGTTGGTATTCCAAGTACTCAGATACAGTTATGTTTTTTGTTACTATTTGTATCAACAGTTCACTTTTGGGTAGATTATTTTGGAAAATTTTATAACCGCTGGACATTAGTCATCGTTGGTTTCACTTGTTCTGCCTATTATCATTATACAAACGGGTCAAGATGAGAGATGAGCGAACCTGATTGCTTCGTGTTCGCCAATTTCAGATTCGGTTTGAGTCTTGACCGGTTCATTCAGGCTTGGCTTACCGAACACATAGTTCAAAAGTCAGCAATGTTCAGTAAGTGTTAGTTTGCAGAAAACCTACTCCCGACCCCAACACAGACACCCATGATGTAGCAATCCTGGGCAGCTGCAGGCTGCTATTTTTAGGCTGGGGTGGCCCAATAAGCATGGGTCTTCCCAGCCTGAGAATACCAGCCCTCAGCTGTCAAGCTTTAACTTAGCTGAGTATCAAAATTGAGGGGGAACTGCATGCCATTTTAAAAAATGTATTATTTATTTATTATTTATTTCTTAAAATATTTTTTTTTTAAAAAAAAAAAAAAAAAGCCGCATGTGTTACCTTCTATTTTGATACACAGCCATGATAAGCGCAAGTCTGGGGGCTGCAGTCTGTATCCGTGAGCTTTATCTATGCTGGTATCAATAGATGGGGACCATTTAAAAGGTTAGGTCCTCTTTAGTCAAGATCATAAATAAAAAAAATCTTTATTATTATTTAGTGCTAACATATTCTGCACCTTTACCTACATCAGAAACACTGTCCCCATTGGTACTCACAATCTAAATTTCCTATCTGTATGTCTTTGGAGTGTGGGAGGAAACTGGAGTACCCAGAGGATACCCACATAAACACTGGGAGAACATAAAAACTCTTCGCAGATGTTGTCCTTGGTGGGATTTGGACCCAGGACCCCAGCACTGGAGGACTGCAGTGCTAACCACTGAGCCACTGTGCCGCCCTAATCATAAGATTTTCAGTACCTTAGTGCGTTAAAATCATTGATGCACATGAATGTTTTCTCAGTTTTACAAATGGATATGTGTGTAGCTAGTACATAAGCTTATAAAGTGTTTTAGAATATTTGCTGTTCATGTGGCGTAGCGCATGTGTTATTTCAGTATTTTATCCATGTAATTTATTTTGATACTCCCAGATGCCAACCTCTTCTGTGCTGTCCTACACGGTCGCACAATATTCCTTTCCAGAGTTATTTACTCTAAAGGAATACACCATATGGAATATTATTATTATTATTTATTATTATAGCGCCATTTATTCCATGGCGCTTTACAAGTGAAAGAGGGTATACGTACAACAATCATTAACAGTACAAGACAGACTGGTATAGGAGGAGAGAGGACCCTGCCCGCGAGGGCTCACAGTCTACAGGGAATGGGGGATGATACAATAGGTGAGACTTCATTATACTTCATTATGTTGAAATTATCTATGCTACATGTTAAATGTGTATATATAGACTATGTGTCGTTGATTCATTTACCCCAGAGTAAACTGCACATGGTAGCTTTTTCATGCTGCTTTTTAGACTTTTTTTCATCTTTAACTGTTTCAATGTTTTGTATATTTACAAAAATGGGAGACAAAAGGCACAAAGTGAAAAATTGTAGAAATATAATTTATAAAAAAAACCTATATATGAGAGAAGCATTTTGGATTATAACGCACCGCAAAAATACCCAAAGGAATGAACAATAAGAAAGATACTATGTTTATTTATTCATGTTTCATGGTTTTCCTTATTGGTAACCTGGGAGGTGTCTCAATTATTTATATGATTGTTCTATTGATTTCATCTGTGCTTTCTTATTTTACGTGTTGGTTTGTATTTAAGGTATGGTTTGCACTTCATGTTTTATCTATGACTAAGAGCACAGTGCTTGTCGCAACGCGTAATCTGCAACTTTGTAACTCTTGTGGATTTTATCCTCATAATGAAGGAATTTTGCTAAGTTTTACTTCTACATTTTTGCACTCTGTGATTTTTTTCTCCCATTTTTGTACATTTGTCCTGTGGATGAACAGGTAAAGGCACTATATGTACTTTAGCAGAGTTCATTTGTAGTAGTGTAGCGAGCGATTTCTTGGTATTTTTAAGTTTCATATTTTTAGTTCTTAGATGTAACATTACTTATTTATTTGTTCAATCTTTACATTTTAATGTTCAACCTTTTTAGTTTTATCCTTATTCTTTTGAAATACTATGTCCCAAGAATGACAAAAGTATATTAGGAGTGATACATTTATAGGCTAAACAGAAACATTATATTAGCAAGCTTTCAGCGCACAAAGGCTCCTTCTTCAGGCAACGAGCCTTTGTGCTCTGAAAGCTTGCTAAAATAATTTTTCTGGTTAGCCTATAAAGGTATCACTCCTAATATACTTTTGTCATTCTTTGGACATAGTATTTCAATTGATTTTTCTGGCTAACACAGTACCACAATATTACCCTGTATTGCACATCCTTATTCTTCAAATTATATATTTGGCTTATTGCTTGCTAAACAGCGTAATGAGCACAATGCTAAACTGGGTTTACAAAAGCAAATTTTTCCAGAATAGAAGAAGAAAGGAGGTGGCACTCACCAACTAAAAATCTTTGTTTATTCTTTTAAGAAAGGACATAAAAAAGCAAGGAGGGATGCGTGGGGCGTCAGAGACAATGGCAGCCGTTTTGCCTTCACAGGCGCTTCGTCGGGTCCAGGCTTCTGGTGGTGGAGAGTGCCACCTCCTTTCTTCTTCTTCCATTCCAGAGTTTTTAATGTGTTCTAATGGAGAGTGTAGCACTACAGGTGTTTATTTTCAGTCTCTGCCATGACCTATTTGTTGCACTGCGTTACTTAAAAATGAATGAAGAGCAGTGAACGTGGTTTTAATGCTGAACTTTCCTTTCTTTAAAGGGAACCTGTCACCACTTTTTCGGCCTATAAGCTGCGGCCATCACCACTTGGGCTCTTATATACAGCATTCTAACATGCTGTATATAAGAACCCAGTCCACTGTGTAGAACATAAAAAACACTTTATAATACTCACCTAGAGGGTCACTCCGGTGCGCAACAGTCGGATGTGTGGCGCCGTTATCCGGTAAAGGCCTGCCATCTTGATCTTCCTTATTTTGAAGCCACGGTGCATGACGCGTCTACGTCATACACGCTCGCCGGTCCACTACAATACATTGATCTGCCCTGAGCAGGGCAGATCAAAGTGCACCTGCGCAGGACCTTAATGCCGGCGCATGTGTATGACGTAGACTCGTCATGCACCGCGGCTTCAGAATAAGGAAGACCAAGATAGCCAAAAGGGGAGGCGCCAGTCCCGAGAACGGCACCACCCATCTAACTGTTGGGCACCGGAGCGACCGGTTTAGGTGAGTATTATAAAGTGTTTTTCTTTATGTTCTACACAGCGGTCTGGGCTCTTATATACAGCATGTTAAAATGCTCTATATAAGAGTCCAGTGGTGGTGGCCGCAGCTTATAGGCCGAAAAAGTGGTGACAGGTTCCCTTTAAAGCAATTTTTACCCATAATCACCAGCAATTCAACAATACAACAAGTTGATCAATTCGCGTTTAAGATCTTTTAATGTAAATCAATCTGATGATCCATATTATGACTAGAGATGAGCGAACCGGCCGTGGTTTGGCTCGAGTTCGGTTCGCAGAACGGAGGTCCCGTTCGAGTTTGGTTCGGCGAACGGGTTCGGCGAACCGCTCGAACCGCATAGGAAACAATGGGAGGCTATCACAAACACATAAAACCAACTAGAAAACACCTTCAAACAAACACATAGGAAAGTGACAAGGAAATATACTCATGCGAAAACAAAAGAGCTGGACAAGGAAAAAGAGGAAGAGACACAGATATATGAGTATATGCAAGGAAACATCGATGCCATTACTGTGCAACTTGATCCCTGCTCATTTTAGGCTTCCAATCTGGATAAATTGCCTGAGCTCGCCACGTACGCCTTGGGGATCTTGTCGTGTCCTGCAGCCAGCGTTCTCTCGGAACCTGTCTTCAGTGCTGCTGGGGGTCTGCTGGCAGATAAGCACACGCGTCTGTCAACTGACAATGTGGACATGGCTCTCAGAGGACTTTTCTTCCCCTGGGTCATCCAGGGGAGGCGAAAGGCACGCGTATTCTTGAGAGTGCTTCATGCAAAGCATCTTTTTCATTTTGAAAAGGGGGATCAACTGATGACAGTCAAGTGGGGTGTGTGTGGCTCAATTAGTGGAAACGAGGGAGACTGTGGTTGGAGTCCCCTCGCTGTGTTTCTAAAAGAACCAAGATGAACAAGTCATGGCTCTCAGAGGACTTTTCTTCCCCTGGGTCAGCCAGGGGACGGCAAAGGCACGCGTATTTTTGAGAGTGCTTCATGCAAAGCATCTTTTTCATTTTGAAAAGGGGGATCAACTGATGACAGTCAAGTGGGGTGTGTGTGGCCCAATTAGTGGCAACAAGGGAGACTGTGGTTGGTATCCCCTTGCTGTGTTTCTAAAAGAACCAAGATGAACAAGTCATGGCTCTCAGAGGACTTTTCTTCCCCTGGGTCAGCCAGGGGAGGCGAAAGGCACGCGTATTTTTGAGAGTGCTTCATGCAAAGCATCTTTTTCATTTTGAAAAGGGGGATCAACTGATGACAGTCAAGTGGGTTATGTGTGGCCCAATTAGTGGCAACGAGGGAGACTGTGGTTGGAGTCCCCTTGCTGTTTTTTACATTATTTTCGAAGTGCATGACATGCCTAAGAGGTTTAGTTTCAGCATCTCAAACTTGTTGGCTACAGAAAGGCTGCCTTTACACCCTTTTGTCACTGAGGATTTTCAAGATCTTATGCCCATTGCAGTGCCCCAAGAGCCGATGGCCATTTGCCACTCCTTCTCCAAGAAAGGGGTGCCCGCGCTAACACAGCAGGTCACACACAACATCACCGCTTCCTTGAGAAACTCTGTGTGTGACAGGGAGCATTTCACCACAGATACTTGGAACAGTAAGAATGGACAGGGGCATTACATGTCGCTGACTGGGCACTGGGTAACTATGGTGCGAGATGGAGAAGGGTCTGCTGTACAAGTCTTGCCATCCCCACTAGTTGTGTGTTTCAATCCTTCCTCTGTATGTACATGTTCCTCCACTGCTTCTGCCTCATCAATCTCGTGTTGTTCCTGCACCTCAGCCCAAACCCTGTGTGGTCAGGCCACCCTTCCTTGTAACTGTGCCCAAGGAATGCCACACACCTCCTTACTATGCTGGCAGCAGAGCTCAAAACCATCAGGCGGTCAAATGTTTACTTTGAAATGTAGGGGAAATGTGAGACACCACTGAGGAGTTGTGGACGGTTAGCTCTGTAGAGTGAGACCGAGTTTCATCAATGGTTGTCTCCACTCAATCAGCAGCCAGGGAATGCCGTGTGCGACAATGATGCTAAACAGTCTGCGGCCCTTCTTCAGGGCAATGTGACACACGTGCCTTGTATGGCTCACGTGTTGAATCCGAATCTCCAGAAATTTTTAAAACACTATCCCGGCCTACATGTCCTTCTGTCGAGGGCACGGTGTAACGCCTGCCTGGATCGACACACTCAGATGGGCTGTAAAGGATAGGCTAGAGGCAAGCCACTCACCAAGCTGGACACCCAGAACCCTGAAACTCTTTAACAACTATACAGTGATTTGGAATTACACAGGACCCAAGTTGATCAATACCTGGGGAAGGCTGCAGTTCCAGAGAATAGTAGTCATGCAGGGTCAAAACATTAATTGAGGAAGAGGAACAGAATGGGATGGCCAGGACTTAATCAGAAAACAAGCAGAGGTGAAATGCGGATCGGCCAACGAGGTACCTAAACAGCAAGCAGGAAAACTAGTCAGGTAACAAGCACACAAACTCATAAAACTAAACTGGGGGTAACAGTAACCAGAGGTTCATAGCTATGTCTGGCAGTGGTCTTCAGACAGGAGGGGCCTAAAAAAGGGTGTTATGTCTTCCCATTGTTTGTAGCTGAATGATGGTACTTCATCTGTGAGATACCCACCACCTGCATTCAGCCATTGGTTCTGCATATGTCAAGGTAATGCATCCCAGTGGGTGAGCATAACCTGCGTCCACCTGCACCGCTGGCGTCGACTCCTCTCCCATCATCAGCACTATGCACGAAAGGAACATGTTGTCACCTTGCGACAGGAGTACAAATTGACGTAGCGGAATACGGTGGTGACTTAACAGCCGTGTGCGGCAATGATGCAAACATGGCAGCGTGCCTTCGTGAGGCCAATGTGACACACGTGACTTGTATGGCTCACGTATTTAATCTGATTCTCCAGCAATTTTTAAAACAACATCCCGGCCTACATGGCCTTGTACAGCGGGCACGCTCACTATGTGCTCACTTCCACCTTTCGCACCCAGTAGCTGTCATCACTCCTGAAGTCTTAAGGTCTGGCGGGTAGACATCAGAAATGCGGTGTTCCGACACGCAGGAATTTTAATCTGCACATGTTGCAGTGCCTGTGGCAGCACCGCAGAGCCCTGCTGAAAAATGTTATGACGTATACCCTGGGCTAACTTGATCCAGAGGTGTTGCAGATCACGCTGCTGGAGTGGTGTCAGATCAAGAACATATGCACCGTTCTACACAGTTTACAAATGTCAACGCAGATGTTTAACACTGGCGATGCCATTCTCAGCGTGACAATTCTGGTCATCTACATGATGGAGCACACTGTAAGTATTATTCGGAGTCAGGTGTTGGTCCAAGAGGAAGGGAGGAAGTACTGGAGGAGTCATATGCGGAAGGGATAACAAGATATACAAGGTCCAGATGGTCAGCGGCACCTTTGCGGCAGTCATGGTATGGTGGGGGAGAGGGATTATCAAGAGAGCATAGTTTCAGCAAAACAGTTGAGGAAGGTGCAGGAGCCCAGGAAGAAATGGAGGACGAACTGGCGATGGGCATGGAAGACTCAGCAGATTAGTGAGAGCTTGCTCACATTTTGGTTGTGCGAGGTTGTGGGGAGAGGGCAAAGGAAGGAGGCACGATTCTCACCTCTCCACCACCAACACACCAAGGACTTGGTCCTCCTGGATGCACAAGACACATGAGCGCCTTCTTGCTGCACAACCTACAACATGACCCTCGGATTGTACGAATTCCAAGTCATGCTGACTACTTGGTTGCCACACTGTTAGATCCCCGGTACAACACAAAATTTTGCAAAATAAATCCTGCCATAGAAAGGGACGCACGTATGCAGGAATATCAGCAGAAGGTGTTACGCAATCTTACATCTGCTTTTCCACTAAACACCAGTGCTGCACAGAGTGAATCTCAACGCTTTTTCATCGATAGGAGGAAATGGTCTTACTTGTCCACATCTGAGGGACCGAGGGCTGGCTGCTGTGCTGAGACGGCGTTGAGTACGGTGTCTCTGCAGAGTTGCATTTTGGGTCATATACAAACTGAGTTGAAAAAGGACAAATGCTGGTGGAAAGGGGAACAGGTGTGTTGGAAAGGGTAAAAAACTTTGTGTCCGTGGGTTTGGTGGTTAAGCAACATTAACATTTGCTGAAGAAACAACATCTGGTATGGTGGGACTGGCAGATTTGGATAAGGTGGTATATACTATGTCACCGCTATATAAAAAATATTAAGAAGAAAAGAAAGAGAAAGGTAGATATCCCAATCGCCATTCGGTGTCCACCATGCTCACAGATGGAAAAGGAGAGGTTGGCAACTGGAAGGTTAGGTGGAGGATACAGAGCAGGTTGACTCTCAAACAAATAGTAGCCTGAACCTTGTTAGACGCCACTCGGATCTGGAGACTGGGAGCCCTGTTAGCGTGACAGGGTCCACATGACCACCCAGCCCAGGAACTCCCTGTTAACAACACAGGGGCCATTGGTTACGCTGTCCGTGTGCGTAGGGGACACACCTGTGGACAGCAGGCAGGAGGCCTGTTTATGCCACTGGGCTGCACTAGCAGGACTGGTAGGACAGGAGCTGTTCTTAAATGTTCTGCGTTACCAACTGTGGTGGCGGCCTGCATCGATGACCTATCCCTGCCTACCTCTGGACTAAAGCCGCAATGGGTTCAACACATGGAGGTGTGCTCTTTCGAAGCATAATAGCAGACTGGGCACCTTCTTCTTGGCTCCAGCCCCTTTTATAACCTGGGTCAGCCCGAAACCAGGGTGGAACACAATGCACCTCCTGGAGACAAAAGCAGAGTGACACGTCACGAGTGGCATAACTAGCGTCCTATTTTGAACCGCCACTTGAATGATGACCTCATGACTGCCACAACCAAAACACCTCAACAGTCATTGTCTGACCAACAACAATGAGGTGACAAGTCATAGGGGCGGCCCTCTGCAAGCCTGTTGGGAGTGGCCTGGCCAAATTGTCAGGACACCTGATGCCCTGTGGTCTATATGGGCACCCCACATCAGGGGCATGGACAAAGAGTTCATTACCCGACCTAGCCTCTGATGCAGTAAGTGCCTGAGCATGCTCTGTAGCATGAAATACAGTTTCTGAAAAAAAGACTATCCGCTTCAGCATGCTGTCTAGACACAACACAGCACTTAGACCCGGCACGGAGTGCAAGTACCTGTGCAAAGAGGCTTTCCTCAGTCAGTGGAGTGAAGCCCCACAGGTGTTGTGTTGGTGCATTACCTTCAGGGACTCCACGTGGAGGAAGAGTCTGGTCACACTTAGGTTGCTTCTTTATATGTATTTTCGTGACGCCACTCTCGGTATTGCGGTCAGTGGGGACCGCCACTGCAGTGTAAGGGGACACCTGGGGCTGATGTTGGCTGCAGTTAGTTTTAGTAGCCTCCCGAGAGTGAGTCAAGCCCCAGGGCCCTGTGTAAGTGTGTTGAGCCGCAGGTCGCAGAATGACTCAGGCACAGTCCAAACGAGCATGTGCTGTAGCCCAAAATGAAGACTTTGACTCAGGAATGACACAGTCAGGCAGAGCATACTCAGTTGGTGAAACACTGGAGTTAGGCTGCGGCTGGGGTAAATCGGCACACAGGAAGGAGCAACCACGGAAACACTTCGTTCAATTGTGAGGGGAGTCATATTGGAGTTTGGTGAGGAGTACCGTAACGCCAGTGAGCAGCATCCTGTGCCACAGACCAACATTCTTCTGGTGCTGTCTATATTGTTAACCATGATAGGAGCGTAAAGTTTGTATTTATGGCAACTGGACATCACATTACCCGGGTACGGTAGGCTGTGCCCAGACAGTAATGCGTGCACGCCACACTTTGTTTTATTAGCAAAACACATATCTGTTCTGGGTAGGACGACTATATAGACAATCACACTTGCTGCCTCTGCACTGTCAAATTGTCACGTACAGTTAAAATCATAGAGGGACAGCGACACATGTTTGCATTGAATGTTGCTTTTCAAGATTTACATGACTGTGTTGCAGAGCTGTGTAGTTTGCATTCACACTGTTATCATCTGCCTTATCTGTGAGGCTTCAGCTAACAAGGGTATTCAGGGTGGGTGATGTGTTTTGTCTATGTTTAGGTAGATAACTGGGAAGCTCTTGTGATGCGCCACTAGTAAGTTGTCTTCGCACACACACACAAACACACACACACAATTACTGCTGCTACGCAGAGGGCTTAGCAAGCAGTAGGCAACTGAATAGATTGTTCTATTATTTCAATTTAATGCATGGTTCTTATTGTTTGTTTTGGGAAAGTGAAAGAATCATTTATGAACCCAACTGCAAACTCTGCTTTTCATATTGCGTTGTTTTTCTGCATACTGTGGATCCCACCAAATACAAGACTTAAAATGAAGCAAAAGTCGCAAAGGGAATTTCACTGTGTTACAATGCGGGCTATCGGGGCTGTGCAACCACCGCCTGCCCCATCAAGTGCATCAGCGTGCTCTTCATCTTCTGTGACTGTCGGGACAGCAGTCACACATGCTTTTTCATGATGAACTTCCACCCCTTTATCCGAAAGTGGGAGTGTGATTGGCCGGTCGTCACTTGTTTTGGAAGTGGAAACAGATGGTATTGTTGAGCTGTCAGACATCGAGAGAACCACCATTGGATGAAGGCAACATTATATCCACGCCTGCACCTGCGCAACAGATTGGCTGGACTACCTGCAGTTAATAATTGCGTTACAGAAATGGAAAGGAGTGTAGAATGCACATATGTTGTACCTTGCTTGGCAGCAAAGGAACACTAACTTAGTATTCCAGACAATTTTAGGATGGCAGAAAAAGTGTCAGCTCTTTGGACAAATTAAATAGCGTTGCAAAAGTGGACAGGTGGGTACAGTGGCCGTGTTCTGTGTTTACCAGGACAGTAAACTAAGCCTCACTTTCTATCCCACCTAATGATGAAATGCAGCAAGGAATTCCCTGAGTTTGCTATGTGCAGGAGGGTGTAATGCAGAGGTGCTGGAAATTGCTTGGCACCAGTGGGGCACAAATGGAATACAACAGCCACTTTTTTATGCCACTAACTTGCAGCATTTTTTGCTATTACTATAGCATAATAAAAACAGAGCAGGAGGGTGTCATGCAGAGGTGCTAGAAATAGCTTGGCACCATTGGGGCACAAATGGAGTACAACAGCCACTTTTTTATGCCACTAACTTGCAGCATTTTTTGCTATTATTATAGCTTATTAAAAACAGAGCAGGAGGGTGTAATGCAGAGGTGCTAGAAATAGCTTGGCACCATTGGGACACTAATGGAAGTCCAACAGCCACTTTTAGGATGCCACTAAGTTTACTCAGTGTTTGCTAGTATAATAGCTTAGTAAAAATGAGTTTGAATGTGGAATGCAGAGGTGCTGAAAATAGCTTTGCCCTAGTGGGACACTAATGGAAGTCCAACAGCCACTTTTAGGATGCCACTAAGTTTACTCAGTGTTTGCTAGTATAATGGCTTAGTAACAATGAGTTTGAGTGTGCAATGCAGAGGTGCTGCACATAGATTTGCACT
This sequence comes from Anomaloglossus baeobatrachus, assembly GCF_048569485.1. NCBI lineage: Eukaryota > Metazoa > Chordata > Amphibia > Anura > Aromobatidae > Anomaloglossus > Anomaloglossus baeobatrachus. The sequence goes on along the minus strand of NC_134361.1, from coordinate 70,587,129 downwards.
AGTGGGATACTAATGGAAGTTCAACAGCCACTTTTAGGATGCCACTAAGTTTACTCAGTGTTTGCTTTTATATAGCTTAGTAAAAATTAGTTTGAGTGTGCAATGCAGTGGTGCTGCAAATATCTTTGCATCAGTGGGACACTAATGAAGTCCAACAGACACTGTTATGAAAATTTAATGGGATTGGAGAAGACCCTGATGGATCTATTTAGGTTAATACAAGATTGCTCTTAATGCAGAACATTTATCTATCAAGTCACCATGGCTTGGGATTGAGCTTAAAGCCATTAAAAAAAAGAAACAACATCTGAAAATAATAGAGTGGGCAAAAAGGGCAATTACCCATGAACTTCCAAAACTAGGTGTGATGCTACCACCAGTGAGAGCTGGTACTCAGGCAGGATATAATGCTTCTAAGTGTAATTAGGATCAAGCCCACTAGAGGTCAATAGCATCCGAGGAAGAATGCAGTAGAATGTTTGATCAAGCTGAAGGTCAGTGCCGGGAAGTCTCATGGGTACAGAGGTGTAAGCGGAACTGGAGTCAAGTGAGAGCCAAGGGTCGGAAAGCCAGGAGCTGGAGAATAGCAGAGCCGAAATCAGATAGCAAATCGGGGTCGGAAACCAAGAGGACAAGTAAGTATAGAGGAGGGAGCGGAGATGGGATAACAAAGCAGAAAGTGGGTTAGGGAGACAGGGAGGTAAGACAAGATGGGAGGGATGGACCTCAAGGAAAGTAGTACTAGGTAAATGGCAGGATCAGAACAGTCTCACAGGAACCAGAAGCGCACACTGCAGAGCAGGAACTATCACTGGCAGCGTACAGAGGAAAACAGTTGCAAAATAAGACAGCATGACCCCCGGAATGAGGCACAACAGATTAGGCTCCTCCCATTGGACCTAACCTCAGATAATGCAGACAGCAGGAAAAAAAAACACATACAATAGCTCTGCACAATACGTGAATCATGACACTAAACTCTTAAAAGTCTTTACCAGTTAAAAGCAGCTAGAAAAAAATATTTTCCAGAATAACGCTCCATTCTGCTTGTTTAGAGCTCAAACACCTCGAAATTCCTTTCTAAAAGATTTGCACATTTGTCTGCCAAATTGTATTTTTCCCCAAAAATTTGGTGTGAATCAAAGTGCCCTGAAATAATGTATGTTATGGTACAAGGTTTCTTAATACTCAAATCATAACAAGAGGGGAGGGAAGAAATTACAAAGTAAAGATTTTACTCATGTGTCCTAAGCCTGCCCCTCACCTGTATTTTCTCTATGGCTCCACAATCATGCCCCTGCTTATTTCTTAATGTCTTTGGACCTTCTTGTGCTGATTAGGCTTTATGTGGTCGCATGGGGCACGATTCATGTTGCCCCTAGAAAAGAGAGAACAAGTGGAGGGCTAGGATCGTGACAATGGAGGTGAGGAATGAACCTCGAACAGGTGAGGGGAAGACCTTGGACATTTTTAACCGTCTTTTAGATCCTTAAATGAGTCAAGAAAAATAGTGGCTGACTAGTTGCCATTTTACCGGATTCTTGCAAATTGAAAATTCCAGAATTCAAAACTTGGGGGAAATTCTAAATAAATTTGATAAATTACAATTTAATTATTTGATGTCTACCCATTTATCTACACTACTGGCTAGAATTTTACTATCCAAGGAAGGAAACTTTTTGCATATTTATCATTACTGAGATATTTGGTTAGATGTAGCTGCCAGACATTGTATTGGGTGGACAAAGAATAGTACTAATTGTTCAAGGGGAATCAAGGATAATATGACACTGCTGTTACAAAACGCCCCCACCATTTTCTTTTGTCTATTGGCTCCCCCAGCCTTGATCTGGTTCCATAAAAAAAAGTTTATAAAGAAATTAAATAATTTAAAATGGTCATAAACAGAATGTAACTTTGTCAATAAGGACGCACATTGTCATTGTACTTGTGTTTTTTTCCACAATGCTAAATTATTAAGAATGTTGTGATTTAGCCATATTGTATTATACAGAAAGTACATTACTCATTACCCTGTTTGTTCCTTCACACCGTGTGGATTGTATTTCAACCTTGATATCATTTACAAGGTTTCTCTTCTTAATCTGTACACACTATGTACATGCTATTGCCAAAGTGTATATATTATATTATGAAATATTAAAATAATCAATATTCCAATATTTTAAAATGAAAGGGAATCTGTTCCCAGGTTGTTGCTGTCCCACATGAGAGCAGCATAATGTAGAGATAGAGAACCTGATTTCAGTGACGTGTCACTTACTGAGCTGTTTCCTGCTTCTTTGATAAAATTGTTGTTTTCTCTGCTGCAGATATTGCTGTTCTCTAAATGCCGAGCTCTGTATAACCCCACCCACATTACTGATTGCCAGCTTTCTGTGTATGCTGTGTATAGGCAGAAAGTTGTAATCGGTGATATAGATTATACCATATTTTTCATTTTATAAGAAGCACCAGATTATAAGATGCACCCCAAATTTATATATAAAAAAGGGGGTCGATCTTATAATCCAGTGGTGTATGACTGGGAGGGGGAGCGGGGTCACAGGAGGAAGGGGCGGTGCTGGAGTATGGCGTGATGCTGCAGGTGGTGTGCTGGGTGTCCCACATGGTCTTTCTTTGGTGCTTCCACAAAATGGCACTCGGAGTTGGCCCGTGTGCAGATTGAGCTATTGGCCAAGATCTCATTTGAGAACGCATCACCTCCGGGTGCCACTTATTTTCCTTAAGTCCACTGCTGGGAGATTAATGGGTTGGAAGCGGTGCATGACATGAGATCTTGAGCTGAGAGCTCCATCTTTGCATGCACAACTCCGTGCACCATTATTTGACCACTGAGAGAGCATCTAGAACACACACTGCACCACTCTACTCTACAAAGTCAGCACAGCGCCCACAGCCAGCACAGCCCTCACAGCCAGCACAGAGCCCCTTCTTCACCTTCCAGTAAGCTATATTCAGATTATGAGACACATCCCTCATTTTTCTACCAAATTTTTGAGAGCAAAAGTGCGTCTTGTAATCTGAAAAATACGGTATCCTGTATTCTACTGTGATTTTGGGGAGCGACAGTGTCTTGTATAAGGTTGTGGCAGCAGCTGTTGTAGAGATTCCGTACGTACAGCAGTAGTGTCTGGCTTGGAAACTTGTACAGGTAGGTATCGTGTAAGTTTGCAGCAGCAGCAGGATGTAACAGTAATGGCAGCATAAATAAATGTAAGCAACAGAACTAACACAGTAAAACAGCGGCAGCAGACTAGTGCTAGGGAACCTGACTACATCAATGAGTCCAACTCTAACTCATTGTCCAGGCAACTCACAAAGAGGTAGAGTTGCCTCAAATACTTGCAACCTCCCAGCTTACCTATGAGGCACATCTGGGTTAGGAGGATGCTGGCTCTTTAAAAAAAGGGGCATGGCCATGGGCGTGCCCTTCAAGCAGAGGCCTGGAGCTTGTCTGTAATGCAGACTCTCCGTGAAGCTGCAGCTTGGGACAGGGATTTTACCAGCACTTCAGGACGCCTGGACAGGTGAGGAAACCGGCAACCTCGCTGGGGGAGGGGAGCAGGAGAGCTCGAGGACGCAAATATGGATATTAGAAAAATAAAGTGAACAAAGCTTTAGTTAACAAAATTGAAAAAAGTCAACAAGTTCTACAGTTCAAGACACCAAAATGGAAAATGAAAATATGTTTGGTACTTGAACACAAAAAGACAAACAGGATGCTTAAATGTTTAAACATGTTCTCCATCTTCATCATTACTGGTGGAGCTAAGGTGAATGCTCCGAAAGTCCGCATTCATATGAACTCAGAAACCTCTATGTACTCTCCTGGAATCCTTTTATAAATCCCCTTCGCTCTACAGCAGAATGATTGTGTGCAGTCACCTCAATAGTCAGGATTTCATTTGTTATTACCTACTGTTCTTTAAGGTCACAAACAGTAGATTTCTTATAGAAATTTTTATAATTGAAAATCCATTTACTGCAATCACCATTCAGATGAATGAAATAGCTTCCAAAATGACTGCAATAAATTTAATAAGATTAAGGTATGTGGAAATACCCAAATTATTTTTATTAGAAGGTCCTTAAAGCAAGTCAACAAGCAAGTCAACAATCCAATGAGACAATATCTACTTCATTAAACATAGGAAAAAATTACAATAAATTAATTCAATGAGAAGAGGTTATTGATGGTTAAAGAAACCATATCTACTAGCTGACTTTAGAATTGAACATATTGTACTGTAGAAACAAAATCTTGCTTTATGGCCGATTATTTAACTTATGTTAAGCAAATGTGAAATTGTTTGCTTACGGTTTCTTTATTGGAGAATTTGAACAGATTGTACTAATAACCTCACACAGTGTGATGTGCGCTGTGCAGCGTGATTAGCACTTAGCCATCCCCAGCAGGGAAAAAAGGCAGGAGAAGAAGTCGGGTTATGGCCTCTGACATAATTGTAGAAAAAGTGTAATTGAATTACTGTGTAATCAACAGAGAAAAAAAAAATGTCTAATCGGTATAAAGCAATAAAAACATTAACAAGTGGAAAGTAGAAAGCTATCATCTGTATGTACTCAGATGAGCGGTGATAGAACACACAAGTCACAATTATATTAATCATATAAAAGTTCTGCTTTTGTAAATATTCATTATAATGGTGTCTAGAAATATTGTTATAAAGCAAGCAAGCAATCTAATATCTTTATTGCAAGAGCATATGTGCACATTGATAATTGCTATGTTTGTCCAATCATGCTTAAGTAATCTTAGCTCAAGGAATGAGTAGAGTTAGAACTAAACAGAATAATTATCTGAAAGGATGGGAAAAAAAGTTTTCCCGATGCTAGATGTCTTCACCGGTGGAGGTGTTGCATAAACCGCTGTGCTAGTATACAACCTACGAATATAAAACCAATATAATTTAGGAAACCCAAGAAATATAGTAACACAAGAATAAATAAATTATATTTTTATTACAATCTGGACAAATATAGCAAGTGATAATTAAAATATAACATACATATGATAAGGAACGTTCGATGTGGACCTTACTGCGACCAGAACAGCCAAAAATAAATAGCACAATACATCATGATTTATACCCCAGTAAAAAGCTAGCCTTCATAGATAATAATAAATAAGGCAATAAAAGTAGAAAATAGCAGTAGAAAAATTATATTAATCCTAAATGTCAGTATGAGGCTGAATTCACCTGTAAATGTTACTATTATATCAATCAGAAAAAAATCCTATTACAGTATAGGACTAGAACGAAGGTGCTATAGTGCACATTCTTAATAAATATAACTATTGCATTATCCCCCAAAAATATAAAAAATACTAATTATATAAAAATAGATATAATAAATAACCAAATAAAGCAATAATTATAGTTATATGCCACTGCTCAATTGTAGTCAAATGTCTGCATTGTACTCCTATAGGTAAGTAGAAAAAAATGAGCTCACCTGATGCTGTGTACTCCAGGACTTGCAGGGTGCACACGGTCCGCTAGGCAGGCTAGCCCAGTGTAGAGGCAACAAAAGGAGAAGAGTTGGACCCAGCACCAATTCCGATACCATAAAAAAATCTTTGTTGATCCATATTCTTAAAAAATTGAGAAAAATTCATAACGCAAAACAAAGCGCATGAGTAAACTTGACGCGTTTCGCACCCTACATATTAAAAACAAAAGTCCTTAATCATAAGTTTTAAGAATATGGTTCAATAAAGATTTTTTTATGGTATCAGAATTGGTGCTGGGTCCATCTCTTCTTCTTATGAACTCCAATACACTATATACTACCTTACACACACAATGATAACCTGTTCTTATCATGTGTAATGTAACAAACAGATTACTTATGAATGAATTTACTTGTAAACCCTCATGAGCTCAAACATCTGATGCCCATGAAGGTCTGTCCATGTGGTGTCCAGCCCCAACGCACATTTCGATTCTTCCTCAGGGGGCATGTCTCATTCTAACTTCAGGCTAACAGCCCATTTAACCAGCATATATATCCTTTATGGTCTTGGAGTCAATTATCTACAAAGTGCTGTACTTCTTTTTGCTTCTAGTTGACCAATAATAACTTACTGGCCCACCGTAGTTTTAGGCAAAACACCAACGATGTATGAGAGAAGAAAAATCTAACCCATTGCAAATAGACATAAGAGCAGGCCACATATAATGTTTCCCATTTGTACGGATTTTCCTGTGAAATTCTGATTGGAGGAGACATTATTATCCGCAAATTAAAAATACTCAGACCTCAAAGTATAAAAAAATTAAGATATGAAATTGCTTATACCAACTGCACCCTTCAACTTTCTGGGCTTTCCACTCATCACAATCACCTTTCTGCTTCTCAACACATCTTCTTATTATCACTGTGAGTGATAAGTCCCCAGATAAGTTATGCTAGTCCGAGACTTCCAACTCTTCTAAAGCCTAGGAAAGTTCTGAGAAAGCGCTCAAGAGGTTACAAAATCACAATGACACGATGTGTGCCATGACCTTGTGGGGAACTCTGCACTCACGGTAATAATAAAAGATGTGACAAGGACTGAACAGGTAATCGTGAGGAGCGTAGGAGCTGAAGAGGTGAATGGTAAGGTATACACTGACGAGAAAAAGGTTATCAATATTTTGAACTTTTGACTTTAAGGTTCCATATCTCACCATCCACTAACTTAATTTTATAGACAATCATCTTAGCTATTTCATACATAAATTTGATTTCCAACAATTTAGCATTAGTTATACGGGTTTATGTCATGTCCCTGCATTGTTACTATTTTAATTTTTATTATTTTGTTAGTATTGTGTAAATTCACTTTTGGCTTTCAACACTGCGTGAATCATGCTAGGCATGCTCTCAATCAAATTCAAGCATGTCTCAACCAAAATTTGATCTCAGGTCTCTTCTACACAGTCCCAATGTTGGTGCATAGTGGTCAACTCACTTATGTATGTATATAGATTTTCTTCAACTCTACCCACAAGCATTTAATTGGGTGAAGTCTGGGGACTGTGGGGCCCAACCAGCACCTCTACTTAAATATCATTGAACTATTTATTTGCCAATATCAACGTATGCTTCAGGTCATTGTTCTTCTGGAACAAATTTTCATACCTATGGTACAAGTGTACAAAGTAACTTGTCTTGTAGGATACTCACATAATCCTCAGGATTGTTCCGGAACTACATATCACAGCCAGTAAGTGAAGGGTTACTGAGCTTGCGAGGGTGCTGTGAAGTCCGTGGGGCAGGTAAGCCAATAGTTTAAACACAATATCATAGTTGTGATAACTGTGTAATTGTTTAATTTCCTTAGGTTATTGTGTGTCTGTTTGTCTGTGATACTGTGACAGAGAAAAAAAATGTGTCTTGTGATCTGTGTCTTGTGACTTAATTGTTACCAAACAAAGAGCCTCATGGTTATAGCTTAGAGTCTCATATGGGCAGCACCGGACCGGGTATGATATTAACCCTCCAGTGTGACCCAGAGACAGCACACTCCAGGAGCATGGCAATAAACAAGAGCACTAGGAGTATTAGTGCAAAAATAGAAATTTATTTTAGGTATCAATAAATAACAACAAGTTAGACAAGAGACGTTTTACAAGCAAGGTTGAGGGAATAAATGCCTGGGTCCCACAGACCACACTGAAAGAACTTATGTGGAATCGATATATAAGGACTTAACCAGGCTAATCTACAGGTAATCTGAATAAATATACAATTGTGTAAGATACTGAATCTCATAGATCCCAGTAAATAAGTAAGGATGATAGATCCTGTAAATCAAGCCTGGTTTCACAGAAGCCCCCATATTGGTACATGTGGTTGCTAGATTAGGTAGGTACATGCAGGGTATTCATAGAGTCCCATCACTAAATTAGTAGTGGCAGACCTATGTTTGCAGATTAAGGTTTGCAGGATAAACATAACATATCCACAAGGTAGGGTGGAGGAGTGCTTACATAAGTACAGTGGTGGTGCAGGGGAACCAGGCAAGACCAGAGGGGACCTCCGACGGCCGTTTCACGGTTAACACCGCTTCTTCCGGGAGGAGTGAGTGCGGTGTAAGGGGAACGCGCCGTCCCTTTGAATGTCCGTCACTGGGTGACGTGATATAAATCACGTGATCGGATGCCAGGGGAGTCAAGGACGCCAGCGCAGCCGCACAGCGTAATCCCGAACCGCGCACTAGTGCGCATGTGCAGGACACGCTGGGGAGAGCGCGGCGTCACAGCTCCCAGGCAACAGGAGGGACGCAGAAAAAGCGAGATGCCAAATTGGACCAACAGGCACCCGTATGGTACCAAAAGTCCAGTGGACGTCACACATAGGCCGCGCCCCCCCTGATGGCGGAATAGGAAAGGCAAAAAGGAATACGTTCAATAAAGTTTTTATGCATATAAACATGTGTGCATAAAGAAACACATAACCCAAATAGACTCCCACAGGAGGCATACATCATCAAGTCCATCTGTCAACAAGCTCAGAGGGGGGACGCGTCACCACCAATAAGCGTGACAGTTACTCAAAATGGGAAATGGCACCTGTGGAGATCATAATTTGGATTAATGAAGGTATTCCTTAATTTGCCTTGCCAACTTCAAAGGGAAGGACAGTATTAGAGTGCTAGAGACATATATTAATTAAATTTAAACAAGGGGAGAAGAGAATACAAAGTGTAATTACTAATATTGTTATTATTACTATAAGGTCAAGAATGTACATGACACTGTAATGGGATGGGGAGCAACCACCAAAACGGGTTATTAAACGACATATGAATAGATTAGTACCTAAATAGGGGAAGGCAATTATTATAATCACATGTGTCATTTTACAAAAGTATCAAAAGCATGCCATAACCTCCTATTGAGGAGAAAAGGTGGGAAGGGGAGGAGAAGGAAGGGGAAAGGAAAGGGGGGGGGAGAAAGCAGGGGAAAAGGTGCAAAAGGGTACATTTCAAGTATATTAATAGTCGTTTCGATGGTGGGAAATTCTCCATCCGGACAGGTTCACAATTCTTGGCCACTAGATTAGATGGTATCCTAAACACCGCATAAGTCAAGAAATGGGATGATGAGAAGAGACCTAATAAATAAGAAAAACTGAAATGACAATATGTACAACAAGTAAAATGTTTAAAAAAACATATATACGAGAGGATAAGAAGATCATAAATTATTTCTTAATCATAAACTTCAAACTCCGGACTCCTGGTAAATAATTTGCTCAAATGCAGAGAAGTTCAAGAGTCAGGGAGAATGAAGCCCGGAAAGGGCATTTTTGGGACCCGCATGTGGTTTACAGGAACGGGGCGTAACTAATGGATTCATTTAGAATCCCCATTGGGGTGAGTGTACCCAGAGTCGAGATCCAACAGGTCTCGGTCTGCGCAAGGCGTTTTTTCAGATTCCCTCCCCTGATGCCTCCATGTATCACATCTATTCCCAGAACCTTTAAAGATCTAGGATTAGATTGGTGTACAGCTCTGAAATGTCTCGGTAGAGTTTTTAAAGTTGAGACATCCGTAACTGTCTTCGCGCCACATATGTCCCTCACGTGTTCACCTGTACGGACACGAAGCTCACGCGTGGTTAATCCAATGTAGATCAAGGAACATTCGCATGTCGCATAATAAACAACATGAGTCGTGTGGCATGAAATGTATTCCTTGATCTGAAAAATCTGTGAGCCATCAGCGGAGGAGAAAGTATTTCCCCTGCTGATGTTGACACACGCAACACAGTGGCCGCAAGGGGTACACCCCCTTCTAGGTGTAGTTACTCCAAAGAAATTTGAAGGGGATGGGACATAGTGGCTGCGTACCAACAGGTCACCGAGATTTCTAGATCTCCTAGATGTCATGGAAGGAACATCGAGAAGGTAATCCTTAAGCGCCGGTTCAGCCTGCAGAATGGGCCAATGTTTCAACAAAATATCCCGCATCCTCCCCCATTGTTGATTATAGGTGGAAATAAATCTAATGGTATTGTCGGTCTTCCTGGGTTTGGATGGGAGCAAAGGTTGTCCTCTAGTATTTTGAATGGCACGATTATAGCAATTCTTGAAGGCCCTCCCACTGTATCCCCGATCGCGGAATCTCTCTTTTAGATCTTCCGCCTGACACTGAAAATTGGCCTCCGTCGAACATATCCGCCTCATCCTGAGGAATTGACCGATAGGTATTGCTTTAATAGTTGAGCAGTTGTGTGCCGATGATGCATGTAACAGTGAATTAACGGAGGTCGATTTCCTGAAGACATTAGTCTGGACAACTCGGTGGTGGTCTAACTCCAGACTGATGTCCAGGAAATCGACCTGCTGTGATGGAATGAATAGGTAAGTTTAATGTTGTATGGGTTATGGTTCAAGTCCTTGATGAAATCCCCGAGCTCATCGGCTGTGCCCTGCCACAAAAAGAAAATATCATCAATGTACCTCATCCAGCACAGCACATGGTCGGATGCCCGCACGCCCCCGTCGCCAAAGAGTCCCCTCTCCCAGAAGGCCAGGAAGAGGTTGGCGTACGAAGGTGCACAGGCCACCCCCATGGCTGTGCCACGGGTCTGTAGATAGAAAAAATCTTTAAATCATAAAAATTATGTGTCAGGACAAAGCAGAGGAGCTCAAGGATCAATTCCAGTAGGTGTGAATCCAGATTGGTCATCCCCAGGAAGAAGCGGACAGCGGCGAGGCCATCATCATGTGAGATGCAAGTATACAAAGATTCGACGTCAGTTGTGACCAAGAGTACTCCAAGATCCACAAATATCCCATCGACCCTATTCAGGACGTCCGTAGTGTCACGAACATATGAGGGAAGAGTTTCCACCAAGGGTTTTAAATAGTGGTCCAAGAATTTACAAATTGGGTCACTCAATCCCTCAATGCCGGACACTATAGGACGTCCGGGTGGGTCAAGGGGATCTTTGTGGATCTTGGGCAAGAGGTAAAAAGTCGGGATTTTCGGGGACGCAGTAAGAAGGCCATCATAGATTTTTTTATTAATTATGCCCTCATCCAAAGCCCGCTGCAGGATGAGTGATAATGCAGCCAAAAATCGGGAAAGCGGATTAAAATCTAATTTTTGGTAGGTCTCCCTATTCTTGAGCTGTCTGTATGCCTCTTTCTCGTATTTACCACAGGGCCAGATAACAATATTACCCCCCTTGTCCGATGGCTTAATTACTACATCAGAAAGTGATTGTAATTGTTTGAGTGCAAAGCGGTGGTTACGGCCCAAGTTGTCACCCCGTCTCTGAGTGGTGATTTTTGTAAAATCTTTAGTCACCATTTTGGTGAAAATGTCCACCGCAGCACATAGGGACAAGGGGGGAAACCTTGATGATTTAGGGTAAATACCCGGGGGGAAATTACCTTGAGTTTGAACATTCTGTTCCTCCAATAGGTCATTGAGTGCTTGAAGGGCCTCCCTTTCAAGAGTGCTGTCCAGTCTGTCACCCCCGTGGCTCCGATGGTGAAGTTTCTTGAGGATCAGCCTCCTCGCGAAAGGGTGCAGGTCCTTCACTGCAGTGAATAAGTTGAAACAATTAGTCGGACAAAGTTTAACCCCCTAGAGAGCACCTCAAGTTGGTATTGTGTTAATTTATGATTGGAGAGGTTAATTACCTCCAGGGCATTCGACTTCTTAGCTGGTTTCCCTTTTGCCTGATTTTTTAGAGGGGGATTTAATCGATTCCTACCCCTTGTATTGATGACATGAGTCTCTGAAGTACCAGCTATGCTGGATGTTTCTCCTATAGATTCAATATCAGAAATTCCTGATTGCAGAGAGGTTGAGCGAGAACGGGATGCAGATCCAGACCTAAATGGAGGCCTGGATCTGCCGCCCGTTGACCTCCACTGATACATCATATTGTTGTTAAAGTCGCTCAAATCTCTCTGCAATTTCTTAAATTTCAGGTCCCTAACCTCCTTATCCCATTTTTCGACCAACTGCTTCAACTCATCCTCAAGTGCAGAAAAAGACTTGCGGGGTAATTCGTGGGAAATTGAAACCTGAAGTTCCTCCATCTCTTGCTCATACTCCTTTAAGGATTGGGTGTTAGACTTGATTAGGAGTTTCATATAGCCACGGGAGCACGTGCCGGACAGCATCTCCCATTCCTTTTTAAATTCCAGATCTTCAACCCCATAGGAAGGGAAGACCTGGATTCTTAATCCCCTAGGGATAAGATCCTTTTCTAGGTATTTTTCCAAAAATGATTTGTAACCCCACATGCGGGTCCTTTTCCTAAGGATACCCTTATATTTAAAAATCCTCTCTTTCACTCCACATCCACACCCTCTGGAATGGTATTATTTCCGTCTTTAAATGCTTGTCAAGTTCTAGGAGCTACGTCTGGTCACATGTCCTAAAGTCCATGATGAGCCACGGCCAAACTGTGAAAAACACACAGATAATCAGTAACCAAACAAAGAGCCTCATGGTTATAGCTTAGAGTCTCATATAGGCAGCACTGGACCGGGTATGATATTAACCCTCCAGTGTGACCCAGAGACAGCACACTCCAGTTGGCAAGGCAAATTAAGGAATACCTTCATTAATCCAAATTATGATCTCCACAGGTGCCATTTCCCATTTTGAGTAACTGTCACGCTTATTGGTGGTGACGCGTCCCCCCTCTGAGCTTGTTGACAGATGGACTTGATGATGTATGCCTCCTGTGGGAGTCTATTTGGGTTATGTGTTTCTTTATGCACACATGTTTATATACATAAAAACTTTATTGAACGTATTCTTTTTGCCTTTCCTTTTTCAGTGCTATGGAGGAGGGTGGAGGTGGAGAAGGTCAGAACCCAGAGGTAGGTAGATGGGTAACAGTTAGAAGAAGAAGTAGGGGGAAATGTGTCAGAGAGGCTAGTGCTGATTCGGCACAACCTACAGTAGTAAATATGCCTGTTTGGCTGATATTAGGAATGCCGGCCCAGACTAGGATAACTACAGCACCATTTGGTTTCTAGCAACCAGGAAAACGACTGCTGTAGGAAGGAGGGAAATAAGAGTGCAAAAAAGACCAGACAGATGTTGGTGATGGGGGACACTATAAATAGATACCAAGACAGGGTCATCTGTCGCAGAGACTGTGAATGCCGAACATTGTGTTGTCTGCCGGGTTCGGCATATTGCGTATTGGATAGACAGATTTCTGGATGGGGCTAAGGGAAACCCAGCGGTCATGGTGCACATTAGCATTAATGACAAAGTTAGAGGCAGGTGAAAGGTCCTTAAAAATGATTACAGGGAACTAGTAGAGAAGCTGAAGTCCAGGACCTCCAAGGTGGTGTTTTCAGAAATACTACTGGTGCCACGAGCGTCATTAGAAAGACAGTGGGAGCTTAGAGAGATAAATATGTGCTTAAAAATTAGTGCAGGAAGGAAGGGTTTAGCTCAATGGAGAACTGGATCGACTTCTCAGTGGTAGGGATGGGCTGCACCTCAATGGGGAGGGTGCAGCTGTGCTGGGGGAGAAAATGGTCTGACGGATGGAAGAGCTTTTAAACTAGGTTCTGGGGGGAGGGATGGCAGTGGAAATAATAACGGGATAGATAGAGCAGATAGAGAAAGAGAGACAGTAGGGGTTAATGAAGGTTTAGGGGGCTGGGACATACAAGGAAAGTAGGGAAGCAAGAAGTAAGGAATGTGTTAATAATATTAAATGTCTACTGGCAAATGCAATAAGTTGCAAACAAAATAAATGAATTGGAGACTCGTGTCAACCATGGATTATGATGTGGTTGGCATTACGGAAATCTGGTTGGATGAGAGCCATGACTGGGTGACAAATTTAGAGGGTTATAGTACATTCAGGAAGGACAGGAAAGACAAAAAAGATGGAGGAGTGTGTATATTTATTAAATCTAACCTAAGACCTGAGCTCAATGATGACATTGAGGGGAGCAGCAACAATGTAGAGTCAGTATGGGTAAATGTACATGGGGAAGGGAATAATAGAAAGCTGCTAATTGGAGTTTGCGATAAGCCTCCTATTATGCCTGAACAGGTAGAAGGTGGAATGCTGCAACAAATTGAAAAGGCAGCTAATAATAATAATAATAATAATAATAATCGGGTCCTTATTATGGGGGATTTTAACTATCCGGACATTCAATGGGACATAGAATCTTCTGCTTGTGCTAAAAGCTGTAAGTTCTTATTTACAGTTCAAGACAATTACCTCTCTCAGATGGTAGATAAATCGACCAGGGAAGATAATTTGCTAGATCTGGTCCTGTCAAATAATCCAGATACAATATCAGATCTACAGGTCCTGGAGCACTTGGGCACCAGCGATCATATTATACTAAGCTTCAAAGTAATATTTAATAGAGCATTTGAAAGGGGAAATGCTAAAACCTGGAATTTTAGGAATGCTGATTTCAACAAATTAAGGGAAATGCTTAATTGTGTAGATTGGGACAATGTCATAGTAACTGGGGATATCAAACATAAATGGGGTAAGTTTAAGGATATACTACTAGAGTCCTGTAAAAAATAGTTACCCTCTGGTAATAAAATGTCCAGGAATAAAAAAGAAAAACCCACTATGGATAAATAAGACTGTACAAAGTATAATAAAACAAAAACAAAGGGCGTTTAAAATCTTAAAGAGCTGAGAATACAGAAATAGCATTTCAGGAGAATAAAGATATCAAAAAGCAATATAAAAAAAGAAATCAAGCAAGCAAAAGTAGCTACTGAAACAAAAATCGCCAAGGACATTAAAATAAATCCCAATTTTTTTTATAAATACATTAATTCCTAAAGGAAAACAAAGGATAGTATCGGCCCCTTAAAATAAAATAGCAAGTTAATTATAGAGGACAAAGAAAAGACTGAGATATTAGACAGGCACTTCTCATCAGTGTTCACAAAGGAACTGACTGTTCCAGCGATCATTCAACAAGCCAAAAATCAAAGTAAACCACCTGATAGAATTAATTTAACACAAGAAGAATTACGCCTGTTTGACACCCAGGAGAACGGGGTACCCAGCACCGGATCGGGGGTCTATTTCTTGAGGAAATGTCATGGGTGGCTCGACCTGGGCTGTGGTCTCAGGCGATGCACAGTGCAATGGGGGGTATTTACAGGGGATAAATAAAAGTTTATAAGAGTTTTTCGTGACGCCACCCAGAATAAATGTGGCTATTTATGGCCACCGCTGCCAGTAGCTGGCCGGAGATGATGATGTGGGGCAGCTGAGGTGGAAAGCCCTTTACAGGTAGGGCTGTGGACCCCAGGCAGGTGAGGTAAAAGTCAATGGTGGTTATAGATAATGGTATTGTGAGGAGACTTTAGGGGCGCGGACACTTACTTGATCAGCAATAGGTTTTTTCAGCTTCGATGGTCCCAATCCTGGATAGGTGGCTACAGCCCAAATGAGAGACTGAGGCGCAGGCAGCGTTTAACCGGTTTACTTTAACAAAAACTGCATAACAACAAGTCCCATCACCGGAGTCTGTATCAGGAGGACTAAGTTACTCCGCCCTGCCGGGTCCTTGGCCTCCTTCTTTGCGCTGTCTGTGTGTGGCCTGCTGCTGTGTGTGAACTAGCTGCCGGCCCAAAGTGTCCCTCCCGGGTCCTATTTCAACAGGCAACTTGAGTCCTTTTCCTCTGCTTACCCCTTCCGGGAGTACCGCTGAACTCTCTGGATGCTGCTGTGTCTGACCCTGATGAAGCTTGAATCGCCTTCACTTTTCCTGGTTGCTGTATTGTGTAAAACTAATGCAGCCATGGATCCGGTGTCCGTATTTCCGCCTTTTCAGGGGTAGATATTAATGGCTACCCGGTTCCTAAAATGTTCCTCTTCTCTGTCTCCTCCTCAGACCAATGGCTTGGGCCTGGAAATTGTCAGTCTCTCCTAAGGACCTCAGAGCAATTTCTCTGTAACTACTCCTCTGAGCGTCCCGGCTCCAACTGAAAAACTAACTGTCAATTTTACCTCAGATCAGAATATCTCTAGGGGAGTCTCTTGAGCTCCCCCTTCTGGCCAGAGGTGGTAGTGCGGTGTCTGCTCTAGTGCTTGTATTGAGTAACTAATGATGGTTTTACTGTGGCTAATACCCCTAGGGGTGCCACATTCCCCCTTCGTGAATAACAGTACTCCAGGACTGTGATACAATAAACAAATGATATAACAATTAATATTTACAGAGTCGTAAAAATAAAAAAATTACAAAAACCACTAAAAGGGCAAAAATAGAGTTCTGTAAAAAGTCACTTCAAAGAGTGTCCATTAATACAGTTCTATTCTTGAAGATATTGAAATAGCTAACTATCCGCTAGAAAAGGCACTGCAATTAGCGTCCTGGAACTCGGTTCCATTTTTCCAACAGAGTCTAAAAGAAAGTCGAAAACGATCAAAAAGCAAAAGCAGTTTTCCAGAGTTTTAGTCTATCGCCTCCCGGCTGGTAACTATTTACAAGTAGTTTTACCACAACCAGTCCTGTGGCATGGTTCATAGTTAATAACGAAGAAAAGTTCAAGAATATGTAAGTAGTTCATACAGGAAAGTCTCTGTAGGTACTGGGCTTAAACGTTGCAAACTAAGAACTAATGACTGAACTATATTTTTCTAAATTCTGTTAAATGTACTACATAACATATACACAATTCACATTTTAACTTACTCACATTTGATAATCCGCATATTTTGCCGGTAGTTGACCTTGAGTACTACGCTGGGACCTACGTAAGGCTAGTGTACTAGGCGTACTTAGCGTGATGGTATGAGTGGGTGTGTATCTACCGGGTGCTTCTGGTTCTGCTAAGGATGATTCCACGTTTGTGGGGTTGGCAAGTCCACCGTGACCGGGATCACTATAACTAGGAATCTGTTCTTCCTGTCTTGGGACTTCTTGTGGTACAGGGTCAACTTCTGATTCTGTTTGTCTTGGGGCTTCTGGTTGTACGGGCTCTGGTGTTAGTTCTGGTACTTGGTAAAAGGCCATCATTGGTACTACCACTGCACCATGGTACGTGGGCCAGGTTTTAGGAAAGTCTCCTAAGACTGTATGATTTTTTTCTTCCTCTTCCTTAACTGGTTGAACCTGTACGGATTGGATTACTTCAGGTTCCGATTGGATAACTTCTGGCTCTTTCAAAGTTTCAGGACATAGTTTCAGATTGTCTCTTGACACAAGTGCTGATGTTAGCCCTCTGTTTTTGCTGATAAGGCACATTTTAGGATTGTTCACTCTTGCTGGTAAAACTGTGTACGGGATGGTTTCCCACTGATTATCCAGTTTATTGGTGCGACGATTTCTCTTTAGTACTTGGTCACCAGGTTTTAACGGGGTTGCTAGAGCATGCTGATTATAAGTTCGTTCTTGTCTTTCTCTAGCTTGCTGGACACTTCTTTCCACACACTCTTGTACTTGGCGATACTGCTGTTGACGTAGGGTATCCCAATTGGAATCTTGCACTTCTGCATCCGGTTTCAGAATTCCCATTTCGAGATCAATTGGTAGCTTACTGGGTCTTGCACGCATAAGGTAAGCTGGGGTGCAATTTGTAGAGCTTACTGGGACATTGTTATATAGGTCTACCAAGTTGGGCAATTTCTCTGGCCATTGATTTCTTTCTGACTCCGGCAAGGTCTTCAATAAGTCAATTACAATATGGTTCATCTTTTCGCATAGGCCATTTGTTTGAGGATGATATGCTGTTGTCCGGATCTTCTTGCAACCATACATATTGCAGAACTCTCTGAAGATCTCTGATTAAAAGGCTGTACCTTGGTCTGCAAGTACTTGTTCAGGGTAACCATGGGGTCTGCAAAAGTATGTTTGGAACGCCTTAGCTGCTGGTATTTGCTGTGAGATCTTTCACTGGTACCACCACTAAGAAGCGTGAGTAATGGTCCATGATGGTTAAGGCATAGACATAACCAGACCGGCTTGGTGTCAACTTCACATGGTCTATGGCGACGAGCTCAAGTTGTTGCTTGGTGACTATGGGCTGGAGTGGTGCTCTTTGGTTTCGTTGATCTTTCCTTCTGAGGTTGCACGGGCCACAGTTTCTGCACCATTCTTCAATTGATCTTCTCATACCAACCCAGTAGAATCTTTCTCTCAAGAGTATTTCTAGTTTATTCCATCCAAAATGACCGGCACCATTGTGGTAAGCTTCCAGGACCATCTTTACATCCTGTTTAGGCACTATTATTTGCCAGACTAATTCATGTGTCTTTGGATTAGTGTACCTTCTGCAGAGCTTCCCTTGATACAAGAACATTCTGCCTCTCTCTTTCCAGAGTTGATATGTCTCTTCCGGGGCATTCTGGTTGGGAAATGCACCTTGTTCTGTCAGCAGTTCCTTTACCAACTTCACAGCCGGATTGCTGTCTTGCGTGTCAGCCCATCTGTGGTGTGCTAATGGCTTGAGGCTCGCTTTTTGTTGTTTCTGATAGGCACCTGACTGATACTGTCCTATCTTGGGACTATGGAAGGCCGGTAGTTCAATTTCTCCAAGCTTCTCCCGTTCCTCTTCCACATTTTCCAAGTGTGGCATCCGGGATAAGGCATCTACATTTCCATTCTTGCGGTCTGCTCTATACTTGATCACAAAGTTGTAATTAGACAGCCGGGCTATCCATCGTTGTTCCAGCGCACCTAATTTTGCTGTATTCAGGTGGGTCAACGGGTTGTTATCAGTATAGATGGTGAATTCTGCAGCTGCCAGATAGTGTTACTGCCAATAGTTCTAACTTGAAGGAGCTGTAATTTTCCGCATTTCTTTCAGTAGGCCGGAGCTTTCTACTTGCAAAGGCGATGACTTTCTCCTTGCCTCCCTGCTTTTGTGACAGTACTGCTCCTAGTCCCACATTACTGGCATCTGTGTAGAGGATGAAGGGTTGATGGTAATCTCGGTATGCTAGAACCTCTTCTCCTGTCAGTGCCTTCTTTAGCTTCTCAGAGGACTCTTCCCTCTCGTCACTCCACTGGAAAGGAGGATTCCGGGCTGAGGGCTTCTTTGACTGCCCTATCAGGATGTCTTGTATGGGTGCTGCTAACTTTGTGAACCCTTTTATGAATCTGCAATAGTAGCCCACCAGTCCCAGGAATTGCCTCACCTCTTTCACGCTGGTGGGTCTTGGCCAATCCCTTATCACGGTTACTTTCTCGGGATCCGGTGCTACTCCTTTTGAACTTACAACGTGTCCCAGGTACTGTACCTTTGGCTTAAGAAGGTGACATTTGGATGGCTTGATCTTCATGCCATATTCGAACAAGGCTTCAAATACTTCTGCCAAGTCTTGTAGGTGTTGCTCATAAGTCTTGGAGTAGACTATTACGTCATCTAGGTACAGGAGGACGGTTTCAAAATTCTTGTGTCCTAGACAGCACTCCATCAGTCGCTGGAAGGTACCGGGTGCATTGCAGAGTCCGAACGGCATACAATTAAATTCACAGAGACCCATCGGTGTGGTGAATGCTGTTTTTTCCTTGTCTCTCTCCACCACAGGGACCTGCCAATACTTACTTGTTAAGTCTAAGGTGGAAAAATAGTTAGCAGATCTTAATGCTGCTAATGATTCCTCTATTCTAGGTAGGGGATACGCGTCTTTATGGGTAATGTGATTAATCTGCCAGTAGTCCACGCACATTCTCATGGTTCCGTCTTTCTTTTAACCATCACTAGATGGGCCGCCCAGGGGCTGCAGCTGTCTCTTATTACCCCGGCTTGTTTCATATCCCTTAGCATATCTTTTGCACATTGGTAGTGAGCGGGCGGTACGGGTCTATATCTTTCTTTTATTGGTGGGTGGTTACCGGTGGGTATTGTGTGTTCTACCCCTTTGATCTGCCCAAAATCTAGCGGGTGTTTACTGAAGACTTGTTCATATTCTCTTACTAGCCTGTACACACCTTGTTTTTGATGGGTAGATGTTAAAGTCCTATGTACAACTGTTGACACCAATCCTCCAATTCTCCACGTGAACCATTGTCGTCCACCTGACATGAAGGATCCAAGGGCTCAATGGCTGTGATGGCATTGTTGTCAACGGTATATAGTTTCGCCATAGTAGCATACCTCGGTAAAGTGACCTCTTCTTCTCCACAATTTAAAAGACGTATTGGCACCCTTCCCCGGTGTACCTCGACTACTCCCCTGGCTGTCAGTATAGTGGGCCTACTATCAGTGTACACGGGTTCTACCAAAGCCTGATAATCTTGCCCTTTTATGCCTATTGCGGCTCTGCACCATAACAACATTTCGGTTTTAGGCGGAATTACAATAGGGGTTGGATCACTTACCCTCACACTGCCAATTTCTCCACCTGCAACTTCTACCTGTTGCTTTAACACCAAAGCTTTTATCTCTCTCTGTAGAATTCTTTGCTGGTCACATCTGGCAGTCTTGGCGAGTTGCTGTAAGACAGTAAGGACCTCGGAAAAACAATTTTCTATTACATTCATTCCTATCAATACAGTTGGTTCACGATCTCGCCGGTCAACATCAACAACAATAATACCTTGCTTCTGTAATTCTACCCTACCAATCTTGACAGTCATTTCCCTAAAACCTACTTGCGGTACTATCTCACCATTACTAGCCCATATACTCAATGCAATGTTAGATGGTCCTTTATCAATGTCTGTATCAGCCCAGTACCTCTTATAAAGGATATGCGGAATCGATGATATCTGAGAACCGGTGTCCAGCAGGGCGTTGAGGGAAATACCGTCCAGCACGATAGGGATAACGGGACCCCCTCCTACGTACTTGTCATGCCAGGGTGTTGGACCTTGAAGGATCATTCCTGCGAAGCGGCCCGCCTTCCCAGGGGATCCTTGTTTAAAGCATATTCCCAGGCAAAGTGGCCTGGCTCCTTGCAAC
The DNA here is from genome assembly GCF_048569485.1 of Anomaloglossus baeobatrachus. Taxonomy (NCBI): domain Eukaryota; kingdom Metazoa; phylum Chordata; class Amphibia; order Anura; family Aromobatidae; genus Anomaloglossus; species Anomaloglossus baeobatrachus. Next base: position 70,566,203 of record NC_134361.1, on the reverse strand, counting down.
GACGGCAAATGGGCTGTCCATCCGGCTGGTAGCAGTCGCTGGGTCGTCCTCTCTACGCTGGGTACCTCCTGGGCCTCATCCATGGAACATCTTCTTTGCTGGTCGCCAACTCAATCTTGGGTGTAGTCTGGGATCCACGCAACTCCTGAATGATTTTAGCCATTGAAGCAACGGTGTCTGTCAGGGCAGCAAGCTTTTGATGGAGAGCCTCATTGGTGTTAGGCTCCAGAGATTTAGCAATAGCCCCTGACATGGCTAAGGTCACTGGCACTCCCTGTTGCTGAGGTGCCTCTGCAATAGTTTGAGACAAATCCAGATCCCGGGGCACCTCTGCCTGCTGGAGACGAATGGCACTTGCCTTTAATTGAGCAAATGTCAGTTTGGGATCCTTAAAGGCCAGCATGCTTAAATGCCCCCTGTGAGAAGGGGTTAAGAGTCCCTCAATAAATTGATCTTTCAATAACTTATCTGCTCCGGTGGTAAAAACAGGTTCTGCTAATGTAAGTGCTTTCAGCGCCTCCTGTAGATTTAAAGCAAAGTCTCTCACACTCTCATTGGATTTCTGTTTACAATTAAAGAATCTTGTTTTAGCCTTACTGCCGGCAGTGATTTCAAAATCTGCTTTCAATCCGGCTATTACATGTTCAACAGTGTCTTTTGCATCTACTGGCCAGGCTGTGACTTCCCGCAGGGCACTGCCACCTAATTGTCTCATAAGATGACCAACACGCTGAATCTCTGTCAGGGCAGGGTACATGTTGAAGTAGGCTTGCAGCTTCTCATTAAAGTTATCAAGAGTATTTGGCTTACCTTCATAGTGTGGTAGCCACGGGGCACCCGGAGTATAGGGCATCAGAAATGGCATGATGGGCGCTGCTCCTTGCACCGCTCTGCTGCCAGACGCTCTATTCATATTTTGTCCTTCTGCTGCGGTCGCATCACCTGGTGCATCAGCATCTCTGTGGTGCAACATGCTGCGCCCCCTTAGTTAATCTGGACCCTTCCAGTCCTCAGCTTCTGTCGGGATGGCGCACAATAGTTCCGCGGTGCAGCAGGATTTGGTTTTTTTTTTGGTTTTTTTTTTTAGAGTCAGAGCTCAGGCTGTGGCGCAGTTCAAATAACACAGTCTTGCGTCCAGGCAGTTATAAGGTGATTACCTCAGAGGATGGCGGCCATTTAGTCGCCATGTCTTTCAATGGGAAAAAGTCAATTTCAATGGTTTTCAATGGGGAAAATAAATTTTCTTCAATAAAGTCAATTTTTGATGTTTTTCACACAGTTTTTTGTTTTTTTTTGCCAATTTTACTGGAAATCATGGCACACAATACCCAGTTTAGCTGGGCACGGCAAATCCTGTTCGTGACGCCAATTTGTGACGCCCAGGAGACCGGGGTACCCAGCACCGGATCGGGGGTCTATTTCTTGAGGGGATGTCACGGGTGGCTCGACCCGGGCTGTGGTCTCAGGCGATGCACAGTGCAATGGGGGGTATTTACAGGGGATAAATAAAAGTTTATGAGTTTTTCGTGACGCCACCCGGAATAAATGTGGCTATTTATGGCCACCGCTGCCAGTAGCTGGCCGGGGATGATGATGTGGGGCAGCTGAGGTGGAAAGCCCTTTCTGGGAAGGGCTGTGGGTCCAAGGCAGGTGAGGTAAAAGTCAATGGTGGTTATAGATAATGGTAAAGGGTGTATAAAAAGAGAGATTAGATCCCGTGATCCCAACATATTGTTACCCCTCTATAAATCACTTGTAAGGCCACATCTGGAATATGGGATTCAGTTTTGGGCTCCACATTTTAAAAAGGACATTCAGAAGTTAGAGTCAGTTCAAAGGCAGGCAACTAGACTACTACAAGGAATGGAAGGCCTCCTATATGATTACAGGTTGAAAAAGTTAGATATGTTTAGCTTAGAAAAAAGACGTCTCAGAGGAGATCTCATTTATATGTATAAATATATGTGTGGTCAATATAAAGGACTGGCACATGACTTATTTCTTCCGAAGACAATACTAAGGACCAGGGGGCGCTCACTGTGAGTGGAAGAAAAGCGATTCCGACAGCTAAATAGGAAAGGGTTCTTTACAGTTAGAGCAGTCAGACTGTGGAATACCCTACCACAAGAGGTAGTAATGGCAGATACTATAACAGCTTTCAAAAAAGGGCTGGATGATTTCCTCAGTACACACAACATTGTTGGTTATAAATGACTTAGTGACCAAATATAGAACTGGTGGAGGAAGGTTGAACCAAATGGACCTAGGTCTTTTTTCAACCTTAGTAACTATGTAACTATGTATCTATGTATTGTGAGGAGACTTTAGGGGCGCAGACACTTACTTGATCAGCAATAGGTTTTTTCAGCTTCGATGGTCAAAATCCTGGATAGGTGGCTACTGCCCAAATGAGAGACTGAGGCGCAGGCAACGTTTAACCGGTTTACTTTAACAAAAACTGCATAACAACAAGTCCCATCACCGGAGTTTGTATCAGGAGGACTAAGTTACTCTGCCCTGCCAGGTCCTTGGCCTCCTTCTTTGCGCTGTCTGTGTGTGGCCTGCTGCTGTGTGTGAACTAGCTGCTGGCCCAAAGTGTCCCTCCCGGGTCCTATTTCAACAGGCAACTTGAGTCCTTTTCCTCTGCTTACCCCTTCCGGGAGTACCACTGAACTCTCTGGATGCTGCTGTGTCTGACCCTGATGAAGCTTGAATCGCCTTCACTTTTCCTGGTTGCTGTATTGTGTAAAACGAATGCAGCCACGGATCCGGTGTCCGTATTTGCGCCTTTTCAGGGGTAGATATTAATGGCTACCCGGTTCCTAAAATGTTCCTCTTCTCTGTCTCCTCCTCAGGTGTCTGCTCTAGTGCTTGTATTGAGTAACTAATGATGGTTTTACTGTGGCTAATACCTGCATCTGAGTAAATTAAACATTGACAAATTCCCCCTCAGTCTGATCAGAATGTTAAAACAAGAAACTCATGTTCAGATATTTAATTTTTTGCCTAGCGGCATTATATCAACTTATGAATTTTGGATGTGCGGCCATTTCTTCTTTTTTTCTACCAGATTGTTGTTTTTTTCAGCTTATGTAAGTATGTAACTATGTAGCTATGAGACCACTATCGATCCCAGTCAAGTATCCAAAGCTTTTGGCTGTAAAAGAACCCCATATTATTAGGCTTCATCTAACTAACTTGACAGTTCCTTCAATTTCACCATTATATCCTTTTTACCATGTTTCTTCCAGACCCATTTGCACCCATCAGAGCTTAGTCAACTGACTATCACCTAGTCACTTTAAATCACCTGTTTCCAATCTTCTACTATCCACTTTTCATACTGTTTTGCAAGCTCGAGCTGATGCTTCTTATGATGATATTAAAGTTGCGGCTTATTCACCTTTTTTCACGCCACCATTCCAGACTTGTGTAACATGCATTACGTGGTGCTTGCATGGACATCTGTGATTTAACTATTAGGAAGCATGAGATCCACCCCCACTGCTGTGTTTGTCGCATCAGAACTGATAGACTTTGTAATGAACTGAATTGTTGACCCCAATATTTTGCCTGGACGTCCACCTATTGGCTATTAAATGGATGGACTGACTTCATTTCATATTTTTTCAACTGTCATGATACTTACATAATGCAGTTTGGCAATTTCTTAGAGAACTAGCCCCATAATGATATCTTATTTCAGGGCAGGGTATAAATTGGGTGAGTGACCGTAGCCCTGTTGGGAGACTCAAATGAAACTTCACTAGAAGTGTTCAAACAGGAAGCAAGCATGAAGAGGGAATGGTAGGAAATGTTTAAAGAACACCTGTCTCCAGATTTGACAACTATAAGCTGCGGCCACCACCAGTGGGCTCTTATATATACAGCATTCTAACATGTACAATGTAAAAATCAATTTATAATACTCACCTAAGGGGCAGTGCAGTGCAGACTTGTCGGATGGGTGTCTCCGTTCTCTGGTACCGGTACCTCCTCTTTCCTCCATCTTTGTCCTCATTCTTCTGAAGCCTGGGTGCATGAGGTGTCCTACATCATCCACACTAGCCGGCATTGAGGTCCTGCGCAGGTGCACTTTGATCAAAGTAGATCAAAGTATTATAGTCTAAAAAACACAAAAAACCTGAGCTGAAACAATGTTCAGTAAACATGCAACATTAAGCATGTGAATTGCAGCCTTAAGACTAGAAAAAAATCAAAGTGAAAATTGCATAAAAAATACCCTGACTATAAATAAATAAATTGCAAGTGCTTAATAACAGGGTACTTAGTGTATACATTTTTGCAAAAAGGTAAAAAGCTGTCTCACCTCGTCAAGGTGTACCCATCTGAGACAGTCCCTAACCTACTGAAGTTAAAAACATTATCAATACCTGATTTGTGTCATGTCAAACTCCAATATGAATGGTGGCAAGTGGTCAGCTGTGTCCCAGGTTAAATACACAGTGAAGTGAGACGCAATTAGTCGTTCAGTCTAAGTATTAGGAGGGCTGCGCCCCCAACTTGCAAAAAAGCAAGATAACATACAAAAAACACAAAAAACCTGAGCTGAAACAATGTTCAGTAAACATGCAACATTAAGCATGTGGATTGCAGCCTTAAGACTAGAAAAAAACCAAAGAGAAAATTGCATGAAAAATACCCTGACTATAAATAAATAAATTGCAAGTGCTTAATAACAGGGTACTTAGTGTATACATTTTTGCAAAAAGGTAAAAAGGTTTTCATGCAATTTTCTCTTTGGTTTTTTCAAAGTATTATAGTCTGCCTGCGCTGGACCTCAATTACAGACTTCTAAACCTCATTAGAAGTCTGTAATTGGGTGTTTTATGGCTCCACCCACATGCAGTGAGCCATAAGCAGAACACTTCCAGGGAGGGTGGTAAGGGTTTTTCAAACTTTTTTGTGTGTTTGCACACTACATCTGATCACACGGATTTTACCCCAAATGCAAGCCATTCAAACACTGCCCGCGGCTCGCACAGGGCTGAGCATCACTCATACCCAAGAACACCGCTGCTTGCTTGAGTAGTTTGCACGCGTAACTCACTTTAAACCCGAACTTTGATTTTCATGTCATGTATCAATATACAGTTAGGTCCAGAAATATTTGGACAGTGACACAATTTTCGCGAGTTGGGCTCTGCATGCCACCACATTGGATTTGAAATGAAACCTCTACAACAGAATTCAAGTGCAGATTGTAACGTTTAATTTGAAGGTTTGAACAAAAATATCTGATAGAAATTGTAGGAATTGTACACATTTCTTTACAAACACTCCACATTTTAGGAGGTCAAAAGTAATTGGACAAATAAACCAAACCCAAACAAAATATTTTTATTTTCAATATTTTGTTGCGAATCCTTTGGAGGCAATCACTGCCTTAAGTCTGGAACCCATGGACATCACCAAACGCTGGGTTTCCTCCTTCTTAATGCTTTGCCAGGCCTTTACAGCCGCAGCCTTCAGGTCTTGCTTGTTTGTGGGTCTTTCCGTCTTAAGTCTGGATTTGAGCAAGTGAAATGCATGCTCAATTGGGTTAAGATCTGGTGATTGACTTGGCCATTGCAGAATGTTCCAATTTTTTGCACTCATGAACTCCTGGGTAGCTTTGCCTGTATGCTTGGGGTCATTGTCCATCTGTACTATGAAGCGCCGTCCGATCAACTTTGCGGCATTTGGCTGAATCTGGGCTGAAAGTATATCCCTGTACACTTCAGAATTCATCCGGCTACTCTTGTCTGCTGTTATGTCATCAATAAACACAAGTGACCCAGTGCCATTGAAAGCCATGCATGCCCATGCCATCACGTTGCCTCCACCATGTTTTACAGAGGATGTGGTGTGCCTTGGATCATGTGCCGTTCCCTTTCTTCTCCAAACTTTTTTCTTCCCATCATTCTGGTACAGGTTGATCTTTGTCTCATCTGTCCATAGAATACTTTTCCAGAACTGAGCTGGCTTCATGAGGTGTTTTTCAGCAAATTTAACTCTGGCCTGTCTATTTTTTGAATTGATGAATGGTTTGCATCTAGATGTGAACCCTTTGTATTTACTTTCATGGAGTCTTCTCTTTACTGTTGACTTAGAGACAGATACACCTACTTCACTGAGAGTGTTCTGGACTTCAGTTGATGTTGTGAACGGGTTCTTCCTCACCAAAGAAAGTATGCGGCGATCATCCACCACTGTTGTCATCTGTGGACGCCCAGGCCTTTTTGAGTTCCCAAGCTCACCAGTCAATTCCTTTTTTCTCAGAATGTACCCGACTGTTGATTTTGCTACTGCAAGTATGTCTGCTATCTCTCTGATGGATTTTTTCTTTTTTTTCAGCCTCAGGATGTTCTGCTTCACCTCAATTGAGAGTTCCTTAGACCGCATGTTGTCTGGTCACAGCAACAGCTTCCAAATGCAAAACCACACACCTGTAATCAACCCCAGACCTTTTGACTACTTCATTGATTACAGGTTAACGAGGGAGACGCCTTCAGAGTTAATTGCAGCCCTTAGAGTCCCTTGTCCAATTACTTTTGGTCCCTTGAAAAAGAGGAGGCTATGCATTACAGAGCTATGATTCCTAAACCCTTTCTCCGATTTGGATGTGAAAACTCTCATATTGCAGCTGGGAGTGTGCACTTTCAGCCCATATTATATATATAATTGTATTTCTGAACATGTTTTTATAAACAGCTAAAATAACAAAACTTGTGTCACTGTCCAAATATTTCTGGCCCTGACTGTATATCTTATATACAGTACTGACCAAAAGTTTGGACACACATTCTCATCTCCAGAACAACTGTTAAGAGGAGACTTTGTGCAGCAGGCCTTCATGGTAAATTAGCTGCTAGGAAACCACTGCTAAGGACAGGCAACAAGCAGAAGAGACTTGTTTGGGCTAAAAAACACAAGGAGTGGACATTAGACTAGTGCAAATCTGTGATTCTGTCTGATGAGTCCAAATTTGAGATCTTTGGATCCAACCACCGTGTCTTTGTAGAAAAGGTGAATGGATGGACTCTACATGGCTGGTTCCCACTGTGAAGCATAGAGGAGGAGGTGTGATGGTGTGGGGGTGCTTTGCTGGTGACACTGTAGGTGATTTATTCAAAATTGAAGACATACAGAACCAGCATGCCAACCACACCATCTTGCAGCGTCATGCTATTCCATCCAGTTTGCGTTTAGTTGGACCATCATTTATTTTTCAACAGGATAATGACCCCAAACACACCTCCAGGCTGTGTAAGGGCTATTTGACTAAGAAGGAGAGTGATGGGGTGCTACGCCAGATTACCTGGTCTCCACAGTCACCAGACCTGAACCCAATCGAGATTGTTTGGGGTGAGCTGGACCAGCGCAGAGTGAAGGCAAAATGTCCAACAAGTGCTAAGCATCTTTGGGAACTCCTTCAAGACTGGAAAACAATTTCCAGTGACTACCTCTTGAAGCTCATCAACAGAATGCCAAGAGTGTGCAAAGTAGTAATGAAAGCAAAAGGTGGCTACTTTGAAGAACCTAGAATAAACAACATATTTTCAGTTGTTTCACAGTTTAAGTGTTTGATTCCACATGTTTTAATTCACAGTTTTGATGCCTTCATTTGTGAAATCTACAAATTTCAGAGTCATGAAAATAAAGAAAACTCATTGAATGAGAAGGTGTGTCCAAACGTTTGGTCTGTACTGTATATATTTCACAGTGATAAATTAAAATTGATGTGTACATTTGCTGACAAAGGAAAAAAAAAAATAATAATATTTATTCACTTACATAGCGCCATTAATTCCACAGCACTTTACATACAGCAGAAATTCATGTTTGTGTTGATTTAATGTGTCTAATGAGAAACAAAATAGATATTTTTTTCTCATGCTACACAAGTTTTCTGCCAGAGAGCACACAACGAGCTTTTATTATGATGGGTTCAGAGGTCATTGCCCCTTTTACTCTCAACTACATCTCATGGCACAAAGCTTTGAAAGACTTTGGCATTTCATGTAATTAGTTCTCTCAATTATTCTGAAATTTATTAGCTTTCTGACCACAATTTTTTACATTTTGTCTTGTGATTCATTAAAAAATAAGAATGAATTCTAAGCCTAAAGTTTACATTTTTGTGGTTAAAATGTATAAAATGATGTGGCTTTAATCTGTGTAAACTTTTTATGTCGTAGTATTATAAATAAATGCAATGCCTCATCAATGTCATGTTATGACTGATTATTTTGAAAGAGGACTAAAACTAACATTGATTTTAATCTTAACTGTCAGTCTATTTAACGCGATCATCTAATTGTTTTTCTTATATATTTTAATGAAAAAGTCCTTACAGTTCCTTCACTATGCAATCTAACAGCTTTATTTTTTTTCTCAGAACGAATCGATGGACAATGTGGGGCACTATGCTCTTTGATTACGGCAGAAATGCCACGGTTTATTTTAAAGTAATAAATTGGTAAACAAGGGATTGTGGGGAGTTTATTTTCACCATTGGGTTAAGTTGGAACTTCGAGGGTTTTTTTGTCCAATAAATTGATGAACGAGAATGTATGGGGGAGTGTTTATTCAAGTAAACTTTATTTTCCTGTGTCTGTGTTTTTTAACTCTATACTTACCAGGCGGTGTCTGATAGACACCTCTCCATTACTAACCCCTTGGCTTGATGTCAGCTGTTATTTCACAGCTGACATCAACCCTAAAAGTATTACCTTGATTGCTATCACAATAGGGGAAATAGGGAAGAGCAAAGTGCCAGAATTGGCGCATCTATTGGATGCCCCACATCTAGGGTGGCTGTGAGCTGCTAGTTTTAGACTGGTGAGGCCAAATAACCATTGGCCTTCCCACCCTGATAATGACAGCCCCCAGCTGTCTGCTTTACCTTGGCTAGTTATCAAAAATAGGAGAGACCCCACACCGCTATTTTTTTTTTTTCAAATTATTTTGACACTGAGAGCAATACCACAGAAGAAATGCTACCACAGGCCTCCTGTATCCATTGTTTCAGGTACCCCACATCCTGGATCCTGGATCTGCGGTATTGCTGTCAGTGTGTCAAGAGTGGGAGAAGAGAATCGCGTTGACAATTTAACACAATGGGCAGCACTCTGAGCACATCCTTTAGTGGTTTACTGTCATTGTTCCATGTCACAAAGGTGTCAATAACTCGATAATGAATAAAGGTACAATAAAAATGAGCACACCATTGTTATTCTTGTGCAATTCTCTATGTGTTTGATGTGTCACATGACCCCCTTCCCATTGAAAAAAGTAAAGTTGAATTCAAAATGGTGGCTTTCCAGATGGCTGTCATGGGCATCACCCAGCCTCAAATGTTTTGCCCCTCCCATGTACTAATATGCAACAAACGGTAAAGTGATATCAGCAACCCATTATATTTTATCAGGGTGTATCCATACTTATGGCTCACCATATATATATATATATATATATATATATATATATACACGCATATAGCTGAAAATTCTGTTTGGGGCTCGTAATTTTGATAACCCGAAAAACGGTGCATGCAGCTTTTTTTGGGCAGTCAAACTAATTGACTAGCTGTTAATGTTTGATTAGTGAGGACTGTTTGCAGAATTGGAGATTTTCCAAGAATGGTGGTGGGACTAGGGAAGGTTCAAGGTGTAAAGGCAGGGCTGGAGCAAAGGCGGAGTTTCAAGGGGGCCCAAAAAATTTGGCAGTAAGGGGCCCTGAAATTCCTGGTGGCAGCCTTGGTTCCAATACACACAATGTAACTCAACATGTTTATGACAAAAATTGTGAAAGTGTAATAATTTCCTAGGAAAAATACATCCTTTTCTGGAACAATTTCAAGAGTGCCAATAGGTCTACTTTACCTTGGGGGTAGTCCGAGCTTTTTTTTTCATGATTTAATTTTTTACATCTCAGCAGTGACCTGAGAGTCAGAAATGTGTCCATGCATCTTCTCAATACATTTTTTAGGCTCCCCAGCCCTCTATCGGGGTCTGCTGAAAAAATGCTTGAGGTCTCCATAGACTTAAATTATACCCGTTACTCAAATCGAGCAGATCCTAGCGTACGATCCATTTGAGTAATGAGCACTAGCGCACTAAAGCGGGCTTTACACGCTACGATATCGTTAATATTTTATCGTCGGGGTCACGTTGTTAGTGACGCACATCCGGCGTCATTAACGATATCGCAGCGTGTGATACTTACCAGCGACCTTAAGCGACCTCAAAAATGGTGAAAATCGTTCACAATGGAGAGGTCGTCCCAAAACCAAAAATCGGTAATGGTTGATTATCGATGTTGTTCGTCGCTTCTGCGGCAGCACACATCACTGTGTGTGACACCGCAGGAGTGAGAAACGTCTCCTTACCTGCCGCCGGCCGCAATGCGGAAGGAAGGAGGTGGGCAGGATGTTATGTCCCACTCATCTCCGCCCCTCCAATTTGATTGGCCGGCCGCTTAGTGACGTTGCGGTGACGTCGCTGTGATGCCAAACACACCTCCCCCTTGAGGGGGGATTGTTCGGCAGTCACAGTGACGCCGCCGACCAGGTAAGTGCGTGTGATCCTGCCGTAGCGATAATGTTCGTTGCGGCAGCGATCACACGAAATTGCATGCACGACGGGGGCGGGTGCTTTTGCGTACGATATCGCTAGCAATTGTTAGCAATATCGTAGCATGTAAAGCCCACTTAAGTGCTCGCTCATCACTACTTGTGCCACATGAAAATAGAGATGTCCCCCTCGCAGAGCAACCTTGATTTCTATTTCATACTGATTAGACATCGTTATATCCCTGCTGGTAGCCGGATGAGCCTTGGCCGGCTTGCACTTTGCCTTTTGTTTACTATGTTTACTGTTTAGAATGCTACATTCAAAATCTGATTATTAAGAACTGCATGTATTCTTTTCTCAAAGAGTTCCATGAAATGTTTTCTTCTATGTAAACAAAAAGCAAACAAAGCTTTCGTATCCGGTTGATGCCTTCTATATATCTCTGTTGTCATGGCTATACATCAGTTTATGATCTGAGCATTTTTATACTGTTAATGAACTTTACCTATGTAATCACCATGGTGAATCACCGTGTTATTTTAAATGATTTGTCATATGTTCTCAACCCATGCATCTATTTAGAGAGGTTGAGAGGATTTAATTTTCTAAAGAGCCATGAATACTCGAAATACCACTTATCTTATTTTATTTTATTTTTTTTAGGTATCGGACAACCCCTTTAAGGGAATCAGTCACCAGGTTTTTGTTCTTCCATCTGAGAACAGCATAATGTAGAGACAGAGACCCTGATTCCAGCGATTTGTCACCTACTTAAGTGTTTGCTGTCATTTTGAGAAAATCAATATTTTCTCTGCTGCAAATCTAGCAGTTATACAGAGTTCATGAACATGCTCGACTACCTATCAGCATGACAAGTAGTCCTGTAATGATAATCTACAGCTGAATAATCAGTGATTTTATCAAAACTACACTAAGCAGCCCAGTAAGTGACACATCATTGGAATCAGAATCTCTGCCCCTACATTATGCTGCTCTCAGACTAGGTGGCAAAAACCTGGTGACAGATTCCCTTTAAAGACATCTGAAATTTATAGAGAGGAGTGTTCCTCTCAAGATTTGTCTCTTTGAATTAAGCAGGCTTTAGACGCTGCGATTTCGCTAGCGAGATTGCAAGCGATCGTACCCGCCCCCGTCGGTTGTGCGACACAGGCAAATTGCTGCCCGTGCTGCACAACCTCGCTTACTCTTGTCACACGCACTTACCTGCCTTGCGACATTGCTCTGGCCGGCAAATCGCCTCCTTTCTAAGGGGGCGGTTTGTGCGGCGTCATAGCGACGTCACACGGCAGGCGTCCAATAGAAGCAGAGGGGCGGAGATGAGCGGGACGTAACATCCCGCCCACCTCCTTCCTTCCGCATAGCTGGTGGAGGCAGGTAAGGAGATGTTCGTCCTCCATTGCTAATAAGCAGAGAACAATTTTTAGTTTCTGGAGGACCTCTCCGTGGCAAACGATTTTGACCGCTTTTGCGATCGTTTAAGGTCGCTCATAAGTGTCACACACTGCGATATCGTTAATGACGCCGGATGTGCGTCACAAACACTGTGACCCCGACGATACTTCATTAACGATATTGCAGCGTGTAAAGACCCCTTTAGATCCAATAGAGAGATTCGGAAGTATTGTGATTGTCCATTGAAGGGACTACTACAATCGATACACTGTAATAATATCATCCTAAAATAAAGACTTAAGGCTACTTTACACACTGCGATATCGGTCCCGATATCGCTAGTGTGGGTACCCGCCCCCATCTGTTGCGTGACACGGGCAAATTGCTGCCCGTGCCGCACAACATCGCCCAGAGCCGTCACACATACTTACCTGTCCGGCGACATCGCTGTGACCGGCGAACCGCCTCCTTTCTAAGGGGGCGGTCCGTGCGGCGTCACAGCGACGTCACTGAAGCGTCACTGAACCGCCGCCCAATAGCAGCGGAGGGGCGGAGATGAGCGGGACGTAACATCCCGCCCACCTCCTTCCTTCTGCATAGCAGCCGGGAGGCCGGTAAGGAGAGCTTCCTCGTTCCTACGGCGTCACACGCAGCGATGTGTGCTGCCACAGGAACGAGGAACAACTTCGTTACTGCTGCAGTAACGATTTTTAAGAATGGACCCCCATGTTGCCGATTAGCGATTTTGCACGTTTTTGCAACGATGCAAAATCGCTTATCGGTGTCACACGCAACGGCCGGATGTACGTCACAAATTCCGTGACCCCAACGACTCCGCATTAGCGATGTCGCAGCGTGTAAAGCCCCCTTTAGTCAGTTGTTCTTAATACATTTTCTGAATATTGCTTTTCTTGTAGTTATCCTGTAGCATCTTCACCATAATGGAAGCCACAACTGTTTGTAAGGTCCATTTAATAATGGATATCAATGATTCCTAATGGATTATTTTGACTTTGTTCACATCTACACTCTTTTTTTCTTCTGTTCCACAATATGCTAGGGGCAGATCAATAAAAATAATAATGGTGTCAGATTTATCTCCCTATGGATACCAGAGAGGATTACAATGTAATGTTCCTGTCATTAAAGGAGTTGTCTGGTCTCTCTATGAGACTGCAAACTGATAACTCCTCTCAGTATACAAACTTTGCTCTGCGACGATTCCCCAGTTTCTGAGATGGGAATAATGGACCACAATTGTGCACTATTCATGTTCCCGCCCAGAACACAACTAGTGGGCGCGACCTCACTCAACACAAGTGTATGAAATGGGGCATCCGAATAGTGGGCACGACTTTGCTCAATACTCTTGCATTGAGTGAGGTAATGCCCACCAGTCTGGTTCTGGCCCCAAACATGCATAGTGCAAAATTGTGGTCACGTCAACTGTTCCTTGCTCAGAAACTGGCGAATCCTCACAGAGCACAGTGTGTGCCCTCGGAATATTCATTAGTCTGCAGTCCCATAGAGTGACAGCATAATTATTTTAGACTGGACAAACCCTTTAAGTCCGTGCTGTTATTGTCTTTTTCATAGAAAAGAAGCACCAGAAGCTTTGAGAAGAGGTTCCCACACAGATGTAATCAGAGACGAATAGTGGGGGCTTTCAGAGGTCTATCTGTAGTTTTGATGGGCTCAATCTGGCTCTCTCAATTTTGATGGGAAGAAGAGTGCTGCAGAAAGCTGTTCCTCTTAAAACATCTAAAAAAATGGCAGAACCTCCAACACAAATGTGAATAAAGCCCATGGTAGCCAGGTCTGATCCCCCAGCATTACCCTGACTCCTGTTTGAGCCCTGTTCTAACTGCCCCTCTCCCTCACCCTTGGGGTGAGCTAGACACAGCGTAAGAAGCCCCACGACAACAGGGCAAAATAACCCAAAACTCGTAGACACTGCACACAAACTCAAAGGAGAGACAATATGAGTACAGGAGGGAATAACATATAAGGAAAGAAGAAAATGCACAACAGGGAAGCTTTCACATCACTCAAACAGCAAACGACAGGTGACCACTAATAGGGTCACCACCAAGACCGGAATCACAGAAGCATAAGCTGAAACTATTATTGGCAGCAAACAAACTGACTCCCCAGCCTTAAATAGAGAGGATGTAATTAAACAAGGCACTCCCGAACTTGAAAGTGATGCAAGTTTATTTAATGTGCTTGAAAAAAACGTTTTTGGTCCACAACGGACCTTTCTCAGTTGCACATTAGTGGAGTGAACTGGATGCACAGGATGGCGTGAAGCACGGTATCCACCGCTGCATGGGGGCTGCCCCCATGCGAAGTTGCATCACTTTCAAGTTCGGGAGTGTGTTGTTTAATTACATTGCACGGCTTTGGAAACTGAAGAGCACCCCTATTTCTCTTGACATCCCTACAAGGAAGTGCAATTTCTTTTTTCTCTACTCTTAAATAGAGAGGAGACAGCTGAAGAGGAATTTACAAACTGAGTCTCCAATAGTCACACACCACTTCACAGGAATTAACTCTTGCAGAACTGGAAAGCAGTGGAAAAGACTCAGCTGACAACCGGATGAGGCTGAACAACTAGGAGACCTCTTGTCTGCCGGACTCTGCAGTGTGAACAGAGTCCAATGCCGCTGCACCCCGTGAGTATGGACCTGAACACCGCATAACAATATATCATTAAGCAAGACAGAGACACCATGTCTTAGTGAGACCACAAGTCCCAGCCAGACTAAAGTATAACATGACTGCATACCCAACAATCATCAATAGTGCAAGAATAGTACCATCTCTCTCTGCCAATAAAGAATTAGTAGGAGAGGGGTCAGACAAGGCCATAACAGTTTTAATAACTTTGAGTAGAAGATCCCACACAGATGTGAACATAGCCAAAAAGTGGGAGTTGTCGGGGCTCTATCTGTGGTTTTGATGAGCTCAAACTGACTCTCATTTTTGATGGTAAGAAATGTTCTGCAGAAAGCTCTGTTACTCCTAAAAAGTCTGGAGGAAACAGCAGAACCGCCAACACAAATGTGAATAGAGCCCAAAATATACTTTATTCCAGAGACATTAAGGTGGATTTGCTAATGCTTCAAAATACAAAGACAGTCTAAACTCAGACTAGACTCTGGTGTAGGTTTGTTGTGTAATTTAGGCCAATTATGTAAATTCTAGCCTAATAGTTGAATCATAGGGGAGCCATTCTCTTCAATTGAAACCAAAAAGTAGTAGTGACATGCACAAAAAAGATATACATTTTTGGGTTTTCTTATAGACCCTATAACAAACTATGCTAAATATTGCAGACTTATCATACATTGTGCATCAAAAAATGTTTTTAGTGCTGTTTTAAGTGCCTTGCTTAGTACACTGTTTCTAGAGTGTATAACAAAACGTTGTGATTTACTTGAGTAAATGGGCTATGGTGGAGAATAGGTGGATCATTACTTAACTCAATTTCTTAAAAGTGGGAAAGTAAGGGGAAGAGACTAACAAGTGTGTTCTCTCTATGGATGAGTGGGATTTAATGAACATGTTCAAGGAGTATGCCTCATTCAAAAAGTGTTATGAAAAACTTTCTTTTTATGATTAGTCTGAAAATGTTGTACATAATGAAATTTGGCCCCCATGTGCTAGATAATAAGTGAAGTGGCATTTTAAACTAAAATGGATAATTTTGTTGTTGAACCAGGTATAAGAGAGCGCACATAGAAACAAACAAGAAGACAATTTTCTATTTCTGGTTACAAAACAAAAACATATTCTTTTATCATGAAGAACAGACAATTTCAATATACAATGTTTATGATTGCGCACAAATAAAATAGCAGCCAATTATTCATCCGTCTTACTTATCTAAATTGCTATCTGAAAAAGTAAAGAGCTCAAAAATTCAAGTAAAGTTCATCAGGACAATGTATATGAATAGATGTGATAGTGTGATAAGTAGAACATGCCTATCAAATGAAACATATAGTAACTAGGGATGAGCGAACCCAAAGTGTAAAGTTTGGGGTCCAGTGCTGAACCCCGAACACAGATTTTTGACTGTATGTCCGGTTCCTGTTTGGGTTTGTCACCTGAATAAAGTTTGTTGAAAGGTTGCAGAGCAGCCAATCATCAAGCTTTTAGGCTGTGGGCACTTGCAGAGCCATCACAGCTATGCCAAGTGTTGGCATGGCTGTGATTGGCCAGAGCATCCCATGACTCGGCCTGTATAATTGTTGGATCACAGGTCGCGCAGATATTTTGCCTTCACTAGAATAGGGAGAGTATGCTGTTGGAGTAAGGGATAAGTGCAATTAGGAAAAAAATATATATTGTAGCATTAGGATGCTGTAGAAGTGAGGCACATTGATAAGTGTATAAAATCTAAATCAAATACAGCGCTGCGTTGCACAGCTTTTTGTCTCGGTACAAAACAGCAATGTACAGGCAGTGTAAACTCTTAGCTCAATTTTGCAAAAAAAAATCAAAACAGTTTTTCCAGCATGCCTAGGTGTGAGAATATCTCTGAAACCTTATTTTGTGTTGCATTCCACAGCTTTACATAGTGGTACAAAAGAGAAGCATACAAGTGGTGTAATCGCTTAGCTCAATTTTGCAAAAAACAGAGTTTTTCTAGCATGCCTTGCTGTGGGAATATTTCTGAAACCTTATACTGCATTGCATACCACAGCTTTGCTTAGCGATTCAAAACAGCAGCATACAGGTGGTGTAATCTCTTAGCTCTATCTAGCAAAAAACTGAGTTTTTCCAGTGTGCCTTGCTGAGGGAATATCTCTGAAACCTTATACTGCATTGCATCTTGCCCCTTTGCTAGGTGGTACAAAACAGCAGCATACAGGCAGTGTAATCTAGCAAAAAACTGAGTTTTCTCCAGCGTGCTTTGCTGTGTGAATATCTCTTAAAGTCCATACTATGTTGCATCATGCAGCTTTGCATAGTGATCTAAAACCACAGTGTACAGGAAGAGTAGTCTATTAGTGACCACAGTAAAACCAAACCCCAAAATGGAAACAGAGTCTTAGTGGTACTTTACATGCTGCGACATCACTACCGATATATTGTCGGGGTCACGTTGTTAGTGACGCACATCCAGCGCAGGTAGCGACATCGCAGCGTGTAACTCTAATGAGCGACGATCAACAATCGCAAAATCGTTCCAAAACGGTGATCGTTGACACGTCGTTCATTTCCTTAATATCGCTGCCACCAGTACGATGTTGTTCGTCGTTCCTGCGGCATCACACATCGCCACGTGTGACACCGCGGGAGCGACAAACATCCCCTTACCTGCGTCCACCGGCCATGCGGAAGGAAGAAGGTGGACAGGATGTTACGTCCTGCTCATCCCCGCCCCTCCGCTGCTATTGGCTGGCTGCTTAGTGACACGGCAGTGACGTCGCTCCTGACGCTGAACGCCCCTCCCCCTTGAAGGAGGGATTGTTCGGCGGTCATAGCGACGTCGCTGTGAAGGTATGTGCGTGTGATGCTGCCGTAGCAATAATGTTCGCTACGGCAGCGATCACACAATATCGCACACACGACGGGGGTGGGTGGTATCGCGCTCGACATTGCTAAAAATTGCTAGCAATGTCGTAGCGTGTAAAGCGGTCTTTAGTCCTTTATTCAAATCTATTGTATTAAGACAGACCTGCCTGCTTTGAAAAAAACATTTTTTTCAAAAATAAATGCTTTGGATCCCTGGAATAGACACTGAGCAGCTTGAGTGAGCTGCTTTAGGTATAAATGGCTGCTAGAGATGGGGAGACAGAAGGCGCAATAGGGTCTTACCCGGTATTTACCGTGTAGAATTATAGAAGGGTACACTCACGTGGTCGGGTTGTGAAAGTCACAACCCCTTGATGAGCATGTGAGTGTCCACATAGTTCAAACAGCAGCCCCATGCAAAACGTGATAAAAATATATAAAGCAGGAAAACGGGTTTATGCCGCACTAAAAAACTGTTACCAGGAAATTAACAAAATCTCTTTTTATTTCAGCGTTCCAACGCGTTTCAGAGACAAGGACCGTCTCCTTCTTCAGGGAAAAAAGAAATCTGAAACGAGTTGGATTGCTGAAATAAAAAGAGATTTTGTTAATTTCCTGGTAACAGTGGTTTTTTAGCACGCCATAAACCCGTTTTCCTGTTTTATATATTTTTATCAGGTATAAATGGCTGAGACTGGCAATAGCAAGTCTAGCTGGCATACTTCCAGCTTGATTCCAAATCCAACCATGAGCTTTTAAATGCAGCAACTAAACTGTCCACCGCTGGAGCAGAAAATTGGTTCCTTTGTGGGTACTGTTAAAGCAGGCAGTCTAAAAATGTTTGCCCTGCTGAAATTGTAGAATTGGCATCTGAGAAGCATGGCCATCTTTTGTCAACATCAGCCTCTTGAAAATGAGCAAAGCAGTGGGAACTTCAACAGGTCAGGCAACTGTCTCTTCTGGTTTTTGAGCCCTCTGCTGGATGGCCCATCTCTTTTTTTAATTTTGTGCTGTGTGGTAGTTCTCGGCTAGTGAGACCTGTGAGGGTCAACTGGTAAACAGGAAGTTTCATGGCCTTTTTATACAATTCAGTGGTCTGTAGGGGAACGTGGTAATCTTGGCTGTGTGGGTGAACTGGGAATGCAGGCTATATAGGGAACATTATTTGTTAATCTTGTTGCTCTGTGGTTAAATTATGGCAATTTTTAATGTCTGTCTGCTTTGAACAATACTTTTTTCAAAATAAATCATTTGGATTCCTGGGATAGACACTGATCAGACACAAAACAACGTGTGTACAGTGTGCCTTGCTGTGTGGATAACTGTGAAAGCTCATATTGCTTTGACTCACATACCTTTGCGTAGTGGTCCAAATCTGAAGGGTAAGTGGTACCCCTGGGCTTCAGGCGCCACAGGTTATTACACCACTTTTCAGGGGTAATATCTATCCCGGGTCAGGAGGGCATTAACCTGCTGGTGCCTTCACAAAACACACATATACAACAGTAAGGTGCTTTCTCACAGGAGGTGGGACTAGGGCAGACAGGATAGCTAGCCATCACGAAGCATGAGACTTTCCCAGTCACTAGGTAAACTACTGGGGGCGGGCACCACATGGGGTAGAAGTAGGCATAACCAACAAACTTGAGAGAAAACCTTCCTGGGCACAGCTTGGGATAACACCTAGCACTGACGACAGGAGTTAGTGTTTCCCTCTCTTTGTGGGCTTGGAGCAGGAGGCTCGTCCCGGTTCTGGATAGCAACCAAGGGACACTTCACTAATGGACTTTCATGGGCACTGGCGGTGACCTCCGATTATCTGGGATAAGCTGGAGCCCATCGTGGGAGAGAATGGTACTCTGGGACAGCAATTGAACTACCTGTGAGTAAAAAGACCTGGAACTGCAGCCCCTGTCTCTGCCTCTCCTTTACCGTCACCCAGCGCTGCGGTGCCAATGGGGACTACCACCACCCCATCCTCCAACATCCTCCCCGCGGTAATCTCGCTCCGCCTTTGGGGAACGACACCATCCCAGTTGCACCCAACATCTGTCCCGGTGAGTGACCCTGCAGCGGCGGCCGCATACCTGGCCGCGTACCACAGGTGGCATCACGATCATCTGAGAGACTTTCCTAACCGTCACTACCATCCCCATCCTCCATTCCTGCCTCTCGTTCACCGCCTTTCCTCCCTTCCTGTATGACTCGAGGCAATGGAACCGGGCCAGGCCACCAGTGACAATGCAGAGGATCTGCACCCCGACCCGGAAATGAGTAGGTTAAAACACCTGCCCCGTGGGGCACTACATGTACAGGCACTGTAATTTTTTAGTGGCCACAGTACCACTGAACCCAAAAATAGAAACAGAGTCTTAAGCGGGCTTTACACGCTACAATATTTATAGCAATTGCCAGCGATATTGTACGCAAAAGCACCCGCCCCCGTCGTGCATGCGATATTGTGTGATCGCTGCCGCAGCGAACATTATTGCTATGGCAGCGTCACACGCACTTACCTGGTTGGCGGCGGCGCTGTGACTGCCGAACAATCCCTCCCTCAAGGGGGAGGTGCGTTCGGCGTCACGGCGATGTCACCGCGACGTCACTAAGTGGCTAGCCAATTTAAAGCGGAGGGGTGGAGATTAGCGGGATGAACATCCCACCCACCTCCTTCCTTCCTCATCGCAGGAGCGAGGAACCTCACCTTACCTGCGTCCCGCCCGCAGTGTCACACACAGTGATGTGTACTACAGGAACAAAGAACAACATCTTTAAACAACCATTAACAATTTTTGGTTTTAGGACGACCTCTCCATGGTGATCGATTTTCACCACTTTGGAGGACTTTTAAGGTCGCTGGTAAGTGTTACACGCTGCGATACCGTTAATGACGCCGGATGTGCGTCACTAACGACGTGACCCCGATGATAAATCATTAACGATATCGTAACGTGTAAAACCCCCTTTAGTCCATTATTCAAATCTGTCATATTTTATAGTCCTTTTCAGGGCTAATTGAAAGGTATTCTATTATCTAATAATACTGTTCTTATTCTACATTTTGTGCAGGGTGTGTTTCTTGAAAAGGTTTAGCGTATTAGAGACATGTAGGCTGTGATTGTAGCCTCACAGACCTTGCTGGTGCTACCTAAAAAAATTATTTTAGTCTTTAATGCTACTACTCTGATCTGCGTACATAATTTAAAAAGTTTGAGGCCTCCACAAAAGTACATGAAAGTGAGCGTTCCGCTGATGGTAGTGCACACAGAATATGTGTCCGTGAGCCAGGTAAAAACTGGACCAGCTGTGAACGGACATAAAATATACTAATCTTCTAGGCCCTGCTTCTTGATTCACTTTGCATGGGGGTGCAGGACACCACTGTTGAAGCCAGAACAATGTGAGCAGGTTTTGGGTTGTATGGCAGATAATGCTTCCAGTCTGTTCACCAGCACCACATTTTCTTCCACATGGTCCAGTCTGACCAATCACATAATCCTCACCCTGATCCTCCTTCCACCCACCATGGTGAGTATAAGGAGACAAGTGACCTAACACTTGGACACTCCAATGAGCTCTTAAACCTTTGCATTTATGGATTATTTTGGCCTCTCAATGTGTAAATTTCTAAAAGGCACATAAAGAGATAGTGTGCAGTGCTGCCCAAATATGTAAGCTGCCATAGTCAGAGGAAGGTGTGTGGAACAGATTAAGCCTTCTGTGTGGAACAGGTGGAGAGGAGATGGATGAAAAAAATACACAGGGTGATACTACCCAGCCCAGCCTCATCTTATTTTCTCAGCGTGGATTGGGTGATAATGACGATAAGAAGGCTGAGGATGAGGAGGAACAGGGGAGGGCTGCCTCCAACAGTTTTTTCCCCTCTGTTCAGTATAGATGGCATGAAGAGGAGGTGTAGGAGGATGAGATAGAGGAGGAGAAGGAGGACATGTATAGTTATCCCACTGGTGGTGACAGGAAGGTTGCGAGTCTGTAACACATGGTAGACTTTGTCCCGCTTCCTTTCCAGAGACCTTCGCGTTATACGTACGCATTTTGGGCAGCACAGTTTACTGGTTGGAACCCTTCTCTAACCTCACTACATGGAGGATTATTCTGCTCTCATTCCTGCAGTTGAGAAGGCCACTAAATTGGTACAATACAAGAAGGATATAGTTGAAGAATTGGTCAAAAAATTAACATGTGACAACACTGGTGGCAGAGGTCATAGTACTTTGCACAACCAAGGAGTATAGAGGAGGGAGACACACAATAGGAATAACAGAGGCAGGGGAACACTATAAAAGTGCTGGGACAGTATCATGATGACACACTCCCATTACCCAAGCCCTGCTGTACAGGGTGCTCTAACAAGGAGGGAAATGTTTGATAAGTGTTGGCAGATGGTGAAAAATTACATAGCCAACAGTAGCACCATCCTCCATTATTCATCTGTGCCATACATCCATTATTTATCCAAATTGAATATGTGGCATGAACGTATCGGCCTTGGAGGTGCTGGTCTTCCCTGCCACTAGCATTTTTTCTGAGTGAGGTTTTTAATTGAAATATTCCTTTTATTGTGGTATATTCCTTTGCACAGCTGCCCCTGCAGCCCCAGCACAGTGCAGCTCCAGCACAGCACCCGCAGCCCAAGCACAGCAAAGCGTCCTCTGCCCGCAGCCCCAGCACAACGCCCATGGCATTGTTCCTATGACTCCTCTCTACCATCCCCGGTAAGCAACATTCAGATTATAAGGAGCACCCCTCAGTTTCCTCCCAAATTTTTGGGAGGAAAAGTGCATCTTATAATCCGAAAAATACGGTATGTCATCTATTGTAGTCATAGGTGACGGGGAAATAGAGTGGTGAGGCAGCTTTTAAGGTTGTGTTCAGACATTGCATTTTTTTGCAGCGTTATTTGGCAGTGTTTTAATGAGTTTAATGGAAATGAAAGGCTGATTTTATAGTCCCAGAAAAAGCAATGAGATTTCATAAAGCTAAGGAACACAATTGTTTATTTTGACTGGCTGAAATGGGAAACTGCTGCATTTTGCAACAACACTAAGCGTATATTCCTTTTTTATCGTGTTTTCTAATGCACTTTATAGTGCAGTTTTGTCACAACACTGCATGCAAATGGTTATGCCAGCAGAGTCAATGAGAATCCTGAAGTTTTCTGAACATGTTGCCTTTCTTTTCCCTTGGCAGATTCGGTGCAGAAAAAAAAATCTGCAGAATGTCAATTCTTTCATAGTTTTTGAAGCACTTTTCCACCCCAGAATGCATAGAAAATACATTGAAAAATGCATGCAAAAAAAAGTTAAAACCTCACAGAAAGCATGTCAAAAACACAGGCAAAAAAGTGTTTTTTTTCTGCCAAAAGATGCAGATTTGGTGCAATAATTTCTGCCAACAAATACTTAGCATGTGCACATAGCCTGAGGCCGTGTGCATAGTGCATTTTATTGTGTTTTTTTATGTGTTGTTTGTACAGTTTGAAATACAAAAATACAAAAAGACTGACCAACACATCTAATAGGTGTGAACAGGTTCTAGCTGAAAACTCATTAGCACTACAAAACATATACAGCTTCACACTAAAATGCTAACAGTGAAAAAGTGAATTCTGGCATTGCATTACCGCAAGAGGAATATTTGAAAAAAATAGATGTTTAGCTTATATATTGGCCAATGCATGTGAGCCCGATAACCAATGGCAAGGTAATCTCTGTATATCGGGAACCTAACTTGAAATGCCACTGTCTGGGTAAAAAAAACCTTGCCATTGGTTATCGGGCCCGGTTCCATGACCCCATCGTTTCGTACTTTTTATGCAGTTTGGTCACAAAACTGAAATTAAATCTATATGTTAGCAAAGTCAATGAGAAACCTGAAGTTTAATGCACATGTTGAGGGTTTTTTTGTTGCAGAAAATATTCTGCAGCATGTTAATTCTTTCAACATTTTTGCCGGCATTTTTACCTTTGAAAGAAAATAAAAAATGTGTGCACAACAATATAAAAAATGCATAAAAAATTTGGCAATACCGCTCCTTTTGGTGCTGAAGTTTTTCTGTCACCAAATTTCTGCAATGATACTCAACATGCATACATACCCTGAGAGTGAAGTTATATCCAAAGTAGTGGAGCAGGCAGTTTTTTTTTCTCCAGTTAAATCTGCCTTACAAACATATAGGAAAGAATGTTTTCTAATATTTTGTTCATGAAAATCTATTGGTTTTGTATCTTTTCTTTTCAGTCCGTTTAAGTGGCATAATAGTCTGACAACATTGCTTTCACTGGCAACTTGGGAGTCAAAGATGTGTCCAGTGGGGATGGGCGAACCCGAACTGTAAAGTTCTGGACCCGAACCGAACACATGTTCATGCACAAGGTCCCGAACATGGGTTTTCCCCGGAAAACCCTTGTTACAGTTTAGATCCAGTTCGGGTCCAGGGGCTGTAAAAAAGGCACATTACTACAGAACAAGGCTATATCCCAGTCGCTTCTGCTTCCGGGTCCAATCATTAACTTCCGGCGGTATTCACTGCACTGCTCGTTACTCGGCAGTCTTTGGCTTTTTTTAGCTGTGTTCGCAAGGATGTCAGGGTTCACCCAAGTCCATGGCTTAGCCATGGACTCGATTGAACTTTGACCATCACTGTCAGCTTGCTTCTCGCTCTTTATAGACACTTGTCTGTACAGAGCGATTAAACATAGCTGACATTGCTTTCCCTGTGGACTACGTCAGACTAAGGATTTTTTTATAATTAAGATAGAGTCTCTAATTTTTTTTTGTTTTATTTCTAATAATTTTTTTTTTGTGTTGTGTTTTTTTACTGTTAACTAGAAAGTCATAGTGGCCATGTCTAATTTAGCATAACATCATGAATTTCAGGCTTAGTAACCACTGATAATACAAAGCCCTAACCCCATTTTTACCCAGCGTGCCCACGACATAAGGGCAGCTGAGCAAGTTTGATAATGCACAAGAAAATAGCGCTTCTATGAATGTGCCATTTTCTGGGGTGGCTGGGGGCTGAAATTCGCAGCGAGAGAGGCCCAGAAAGCTTGGGACACCCTGTGCTGAGGATTCCAGCCCCTTCCTGCCTGGTTTTATCTGGCTGGCCATCAAAATATGGCAGAAGCCCATGCAATTATTTTTAAGTATTTATTTACATAATTAAAACAAAAATTGGCCTTCTCTGAATTTTGGTTGCCAGCCAAGGTAAAACAGGGCAGATTGGGGTGTCTGTGTCTGTAGGCATCTGCTTTATCTGCCCGGAGAATCAAAAATACTGCAGAGTGCTATGTCTTTTTTTAATGATTTATTTATTTTTACAGTACTGTGATGTCAGGCAATCACAGACACCGGCACAGAAAATGGGCGTCTGTGATTGCCTGATTGAGTAACCTGAAATCAGCCCATATATTTGTATGTGGCAGAAACTGCACACAGCCAGAGAGCTTATAGAGGAGGGGACAGCCACGTAGCTCAGCTGGTCACACCCACTAACCTGAAGGCAGATCATATACTCTGGGCTTGAACAAATGAAAATGCCAGAGTGCATGGTCTGTTTCCAGGTATGACATAATTTCCTTTGCTGGCAATCAAAATACAGGGAAGCTAATTAATGTTTTGTTTAATTATGTAAAAAAAAATGCGTGGGCTCCCGTCGTATTTTGATTACCAGTCAGGTAAAACCAGGCAACTGGGGGCTTGCATTTTCAGCGTGGTAAGGCTCAAGTGTTCTGAGCCCCTCACGTCAAAAACTGCAGCCCGCAGCCACTCGTGAAAATGGCACATTACTTCTAGAACACCAAATTTAAAAATCAAGGTTCAGGGTTCAGATGCTTTACGTGTGAACAAAACTGACACGAGCAAAGCTGTGCTCAAGTACGCTTGGTGCGAGCTGCTTGCAGTGTTTGAACGGCGTACACTGGAGGTAACAACAGCGGGCTCAGATGTAGTGTGCACCAAACAAAAAGTTTCAAAAAAGCCCACCCTTCCACAGACATTTTCTGCTTATGGCTGGCTGACTGTGGGCGGAGATGCAAACTTCCAACCAGTGACTTGATCCGGGGTTCGGGTCAAGCCTGCTAGCGAGCCAAACCTCCAAATGTTCGTTCATCTCTACTCATATTTATATATTACCAGAAAAACAAAAAAGTTGTGGCTCTTGGAAGAAAGGGAAGAAAAAACAAAACATGGAAAATGGCCATGAAGGGAAGGGGTTAATTGAGAATTGTTTTACCCACATCTTAAAACAGAGAGCTGATTACAACAGATAATCATCGTTCAGTATGACGTAGACACCCAGTCTTGCCAAGACCACAAATCCCAGCCAGACTATAACAAGAGTGCATCCCAAATGCCGTAAATAGTGCAAGAGTACTATTATCTGCCTCTGTCGATGAAGAGTTAGTAGGAAAGGGGTCAGACGTGGCCATAACGGATTTTGTAAAGTCTACCGATATACAGTATTTCCAAAATATTTTTCTTTTCTATTTTGTTTTGTTTTTTTACAGAATACATAAAAGTCTACAATTTGATATGAAACAATTATTCAGTTTTATTTCTAATTTCATATTTATCTGCTAAAGTAATCCCTTTAAATGTTGTCAGCAGTGACATTACATGAACCCCTTTGTAGAAGCCCAGCAGTACGGCTAATAGAACAAAGGCAGACTGTCATTTGTAACTTGCGAATTACTTACATCATTTAATAGTTTCCTAACCTAGTTTTATGTAGTGTCACAGTAATGACATTTCAGTTTGTAAGACTGTACAAACTGAGCTGTCTTTAATTTTTCCAAATAGAACACAATGTTATTTGTTTGCTTCACAAAGACATTTAATTTTGGGGCGAGTTTCAGTCAATAGAACTTTCTTCACAATTTATCCTTAGATACCTTCACTTTATCATTGAAAACGTAACATGAAACACATATCTTTTAGGACTTGTTCAAAGACAACAAATTTGGTATGGTTTTTTTTGTTTCTTTAGATATTTTTATATATTTGAGACAATAAACTTGAAGTAGAAAAAAAAATCCTATAAATAAGGTTGAGTTAATCTTACAAAATGTGCTTCAATCAGATTCATTTGAATCTGCTGACATTCATTTTGCACAAACCAAACAACAAAGCAAAGGGCTCCCCCTCTCTATAATGATTTATTGGTTTGGTGGCTGGCCCACACTATGCCGTGCACACCCACTGTGGTTTTCAAAATCCTCTTACTACATGTTGGTGGCTGTTCACACTCAACCACCTCCCCCTGTTCCACAGACATCATTAATTAAGCTCCATTTACTTGGGTCTACTCCACCTTTACCCATGGCTGCTGGTCTGACACTGTGAGGGCCAGTTCTGACATTGTGCTGGTGTGTGTGGCCTTGCTGCATATGCTGGCACCTGGACTGCCTTTATTCGCAGTTGTCTGTCTTTGCAACATGGGAGCGGTTCTGAGGTGTCATAGGTATTTGTGTTTCTTTTATATGGTTCTGCTTATTAAAATATTTAGGAGGCCTTTTAACACAATGGCAAATTATATAATATAGAGTAGAACCCCCTATTGAGATTTGCCTTGATGTGGCAGGGGTGGCTCAAATTATTGATAAATTGTTTGTGAAAAATCTCATTTTGCATTATAGTACAGTAGGAATGAATTTGCAAATTTTACACTTTTTATTTGTTGCATGCCATTCATAGGCAGTGCTGATTCCCCCCTCTCTATAACTATATAGAATATACTTAGAAAAATGAAGTTACTTAGCACATAAATTGGCCAATTCATGAGCTCATCAACCGCAGCAAGGTGACCTTTCTTTGATTGGACCCTATCCTTATTTCATGCATATCCTGGACTAAAAGTCTACAAATAGAGTATATATGGGCAAGTAGGATATGACCTGACACTAATTAAAACCTCCCTGGGGCTGATGGGAGGAGAGCACAGTCAAAATAGAAGGCTGTGTACCCCTTCAATATATAATGCAAAAAAACAGCCTCCTATTCTGATTATGCTCTCCTCCCATGAGTAATGGTTTTACTGCACTCCAGTTGTTTGTGAGAGGTGCTTGGACAGTATCAAACCTGGTATACAGTAAAACAAAAGAATTCGGCACCCAAGATGAAAATAAAGATTTATTTAATATGGCGTGGTGTCTGTATTCAAGTGTGACAGTTAGGTCATGGACCTTTCTCAAACATACACATGGGGAGGATGACACATAGGGTAATATATCGAAACATTATATGGAATTGCGGCCTGCGTCGCTGGGGTATGGTTCACTCCCACAGTGACACAGGTTGCGATTCCATACAGCGCTGCAATCCATTACCCTATGGGGCATCCTCCCCATGTGTACGTTTGAGAAAGGTCCATGACCAACACATTGCAATTCTACACATACTCCATGCCATATTGAATTATTCCTTACATTCACTTTGACTGCAGGATTCCTTTGTATTTCTGAGCTCTTCTCCCATCAGCCCAAGGGTGAATTTAATTAGTGTTAGATCCTACTGACCCAAATATTTGTATAATTTTAGTCCAGGAGATGCATGAAAAAAATTATATAGTCACATCAAAGAAAGATCACCTTGCCACGGTTGATGGGCTCAGTTGAATTGGTTAACTTATGTGCTAAGCAACTTCATTTTTTTAACTATATCTCATATTGCAATAATGCATTTTAAATTTCATATGTTTTACGTTTGCATATATCTTGGTGCTTATAAATGGATGCTTTATGTTTTTATTGTGTTTAGTGTTGTTATAGCAGCTTACACTTGATCACAATTGCTTTGTTTTATTTGGAGATGCAGTTTTTGGTTTTTGACATTCCTTTTGGTCTGTATAAAATGTGGTCTGATTTCAAAGTGCCTTATTCAGACCCCAAAGAATAATAAACAAAGAGAAGACATTAAAAAATATTAACACTTTATGGTCAGTGGTTCTAATTTGGCATGTTTGATGTCAGCTTAAATTCAGTTTTTCAAATTAGTCACATGATTTTTGTTTTAAGATGAAATTGCCTATTATGATAAGAGAATGAATTGATTCAAATATTATGTAAAATGACAATTTTTTGCTTAGTTATGTTTATGGTCTATTTTAAGGAATATCATAGATTTGAAAACCGAATTCTGCCCTTTAGTTCAGACTTCAAGTGGTCAAATGACATGAATGATAAAAGCAGATGTGAAAGATCCAACATCATTTTCATGCCTGATTTAATACCAAAATCTCTTGTAAGCAATTTTTTTTTCAATGCTTTTCTTTTAGACCTGATAAAGATGTCCTTAGAAGATCAATCACTATAATTATATCCTGCCCTTTCCCAGGAGATATAGAATAAAAGCAAGCTTAGCAGGTATATTATCACCAATCTGAAATAATAATCTTGAAATAAAATATCTAAAGATTATTGCCTCAAAAAAAAAATCTATTTTCACTGCTTAGTTTACGTCTTCTATTTTGTCTTTTTAGTTATTTTTTATGAGCCTCTAGAAGATTAGCTAATGTATTGTTGGATACAAAAGAATGTCTTCTACATTTATATTTCTTTCTTTTATGTTTGTAAATGGTTGTATGGTTGTATGTTTTTTTTTCATATATCAATAGTACAAACGAAAATAAGCAACTTTATAATTAATCTTATCCAACAAATCTGCTTTTTTCTCTGCCAGAATTGATCAGTCATTATCAAAAATCTCAATTCTGAGATAAAATCTGTATTCAGTGAAAATGTTCCCATTACTGAGATCGGAGATGGCAGCTGTTACTGATGAGATTCTATGTAGATAGAAAAGGTAGGAAGAATGGAGCTCTGCCTCCAGCTCTTCCATCTGCCTCTAGCTCCTTGTCTACCTATAGCTCATCTTCTACCTTTAGCTCCTCCCTATGCCTCTAGCTCCTTCTCCACCTCTAGCACCTCCTTCTGCCTCTCACTCCTCTCTCTGCCTCTCACTCCACTCTACCTCTAGGTTCTCTCTCTGCCTCCAGCTCTTTCCTTTGCCTCGAGCTCCTCTACCTCTAGCTCCTTCTTTTGCCTCTCACTCCTCTCTCTGCCTCTCACTCCTCTCTCTACCTCTAGCTCCTCCTCTACCTCTACCTCCTCCTCTGCCTCTACCTCCTCCTTTGCCTCTAGCTCCTTCCTTTGCCTCTAGCTCCTCCCTTTGTCTCTAGCTCCTCCCTTTGTCTCTAACTCCTCCCTCTGTCTCTAGCTCCTTCCTTTGCCTCTAGCTCCTCCTCTGCCTCTATGTCCTTTTCTGCCTTTAGCTTCTTCCTATGCCTCTAGCTCCTTCCTTTGCCTCTAGCTCCTCCCTTTGTCTCTAGCTCCTCCCTCTGCCTCTCACTACTGGTCTCATCATCAAAGAATCTCATCAGTAACAGCTGTCATCTCCTATCTCAGTAATGGGAAAGTTTTCACTAAATACAGATTTTACCCCTGAATTGTGAATTTTGCTAATGACTGATCAATTCTGGCAGAGAAAGAAGCAGAATTCTCTTATAAGATATATTACAAAGTTATTTATTTTAATGTGTAATATTGATTTATGAAATAAAAATGTAAACAGTTATAATGCTTTAAATTGGTTGTACGACACTGCTCTTTTTTTGCTCCTTAGGTAAGCTATGTCAATGAAGCTGTCTCCCAATAATGGGCAGATACCATGCATCTGTTCAATTCACTACGACACATGCATGACACCTTGTGCACGAGATTTCAAAGTTTCAGTGGTACAAAATATAGAATAATCTATTACTACTGCTTAAACACTCCCACTGCTCATCCTCACACCCCTGTTGCTGCATCCACCAATTTGCTAATTTCGACTGGTCCTACAGAGAAGACATCCCATTGATCCTTCACCTATCTTTTGCAGGCCTTAGTTTTCACATATCATATATGGCAATATCACTGCTTTGGTGAATATTTGGCTGTAGATAACAGGTATATTGGGCTCTACTAACGCTACAATACATAAATGTCCATTTTGCTTCGGATAATGTTTCAGAATAAGCTTACAAAGTCTACCATCTTACCCATGTGTTTACAGGCTCTTTGTTTTTTCTGAACTGTCTTAAGGGCTCGTGCAGACAACCATATCTTCAGTTGAGTGCTATCCGTTTAAAAAAAAATATCGATCACCCCTGGACCATTATTTATTTGACATTCTGATTAGTTGAGTAAAAAATATCAAAGTACCCAAAATTTGCCTTCGAGAATCGGATGGTATTAAGCCATACAAGTCTATGGGTCTGTGAAGAAATTGGACTGCGTTCAGATGACATCCAAGTGGGGTCCAATTTTCATGGACTGACATGATAGAGAAGGTGGAGAAACTTTTTAGATTTATTATTCTTCCCCTGAGATACATCAGATCTCGCTCGGATCAAACTCTGATCACAGTCTCATTAGCATAATCAGATTCTCCGATGAAGAAAATACGATATGTTAACTTACTCTTACTGGGGCCTTTATTACTCCGCATTGCAAGTCTTTATGAGATTCTCATACTTGCATTTACTTTAATGCCTGATGTTTCCCAATGAAATATTAGTTATACAGCTATCATTCCCGTCATACAAGGTTATCTGTAGGAGTATGCTATGATTCTCATGTGATCCTCTCCTTTTGTTCTCTGTAAGAGTTCAGATTTAATGTGTTTTGATATGCTTTGTGATTTAAAATTTTAGATTTAATAAAATAAACATTTACTTGGAAAATGTGTCTCAATATATTTGTTTTTACGTGGATAATACATTGGTCCCTTATTAAGGGAATGCATATGTCACGGCCCTGACTTGCGGTGAGGCTCTTGCTATGGGGACTTCTTTTTGCACAGCTGTCTTTTTGCCCGGCTGTCTTTTTGCCCATCTGTCTCTTTGCCCGGCTGTCTGTTTCTAGGTCTGTCTCTTTCCTGGTCTGTCTCTTTCACAGGATGTCTCTTTCCCGGGCTGTCTCTTTCTCGGGCTGTCTCTTTCCCAGGCTGTCTCTTTCCCGGGCTGTCTCTTTGCCCAGCTGTCTCTTTGTCCGGCTGTCTCTTTGCCCGGCTGTGTCTTTCCCGGGCTGTCTTTTTCCCAGGCTGTCTCTTTCCCGGGTTGTCTCTTTCCCTGGCTGTCTCTTTCCTGGGCTGTCTCTTTTCCCGGCTGTCTCTTTTCCCGGCTGTCTCTTTCCCGGGCTGTCTTTTTGCCGGGCTGTCTCTGTCTTTCTCTATCCGTCTCACCACCGACATCTTTTTACCTCACACATAAGCTTCGTATACTAACAGTTTATTTTGTTCCTTTAGCAACCACTGACAATTGTTATTTATAGCCTGCAGTGCCCAGCTCCATTCAGATTAATGGAGGTAGGATTTTTCTAGAGTAACTGGAAAGGACGGGGTTAAATTTTCCCGCCCAAACATAGTCTATGACGTTCCCTGAGTCACATGGGGTGTCTGTGCAAAATTTCGTGATTGTACATGCGATGGTGCGGATTCCTTTAGCGGACATACACACACACACACACACACACACACATATACACTGAGCTTTATATATTAGATGTGCTCTACATTATTTTCCATATAGTATATTGGGCCCCAAATTGACTTTATATAGTACTAGCTGTACTACCCGCCTTCGCCCGGGTTAATAACTGCTGTTAACAAAATAGAATGTATTAATAAAAATGTATTCTGCACACAAAAAGCACAAAACAAATAGATATAAATGTAATTATTTAAAGGCAAAAACTAAGCTAATAGAAGCATTTCACAACATATATTTCAACACCACAGATATTCCACACAGGTTTAACTGAATTGGTCAAGTAATGTGCTCCGTCTGTCTCTTTCCAGGTCTGTCTCTTTCCCCGTCTGTCTCTTTCCCCATCTGTCTCTTTCCCCATCTGTCTCTTTCCCCGTCTGTCTCTTTCCCCGTCTGTCTCTTTCCCCGTCTGTCTCTATCTCTCTGTCTGTCTCTCTCTGTCTTTGTCTGTCTCTGTCTGTCTCTCTGTCTGTCTCTCTGTCTGTCTCTGTCTGTCTCTCTCTATCCGTCTCCCCACCGACATCTTATTACCTCACATATAAACTTCTTATACTATGAATGTCCTTTGTTCCTATAGCAACAAATCACAGCTCCTACTAATAACCTGTAGTTCCAGGCTCCATTTACTTTAATGGAGATATGTTTTTTGAAGAGTAACTGTAAAGCGCGGGGTTACATTTTCCTGTCAAAACATGGTGTACGATGTTTCCTGGGTCACATGAGGTGTCTGTGCAAAATGTAGTAATGCGACGTGTGTAAATGCGATGGTGCGGATACACTTTTCGTTCACTTTTCCCCATTATGTAGATAGGGGCAAAATTGATTGGTAAATTGGAACACGCAGGGTTAAAATTTTGCCTCACAACATAGCCTATGACGCTCTCGGGGTCCAGATATGTGAGTGTGCAAAATTTTGTGGCTGTAGCTGCGACGGTGCAGATGCCAATCTCGGACATACATACATACATACACACATACACACATTCAGCTTTATATATATTAGATAAAGTACTCAATAATTTTAAAAATATAAAAATATAAAAGATACTTACTTCTTGTTCCCTGCCATTCTGGTCTCATAGCAAGCATTCTGCAGCTCTTCACTGCTTGGCACAACGGGCGCAATGAAGTGACATCGTTAGTCTGGATGCGCTGAGCTGTCAGAGATCAGATACAGCAGGGGAATGATGGAGGAGGGAGCAGAGCACTCCCTCTTTCATCATTGCTTTCACAGTCGAAATTGTGATGCAGGGCGGGGCCATGTCGGTGCTGACACCTGGCCCACTTAAGCCTTGGGCCCCATAGTGGCTACATTGTCTTTCACCATTGCAATGCAGTTTATAGTGGAAGTAATCTTGATTACAGGTTGAAGTCCCCTGGTGGAACTAAAAAAATAAATGAAAAGTAATTATAAAAATGACTGAAAAAATTAAAAATTAAAATTTAAATTCTCAAATAACCCCTGCTTTTCCGAGAACATGAAGAAATTTTAAAAAATGCATCTTTATTTTTGCCATTTTTGATCCATCAAAATTAAGTACTATTTAACTCTTATGACTAATACCCCAAAGAAAAAATGCCATTTTTTTAGTTTCCATACTTCCCCCAAAAAAGTGCAAACCTCAAAAAAGTTCCTTTGAAAATTACAGCTTGGCACTCGAAAGCTAAACTTTTTACAGCTCCAATGGCTGAAAAATAACAAAATTATGGGTCTCATAAAATGGTTACACACTTCTGATTTTTTTTTTTAAATCAATAATTTCTGAAAAAAAAATCTCTTAAAAATGTGGTAATTCAGTAATCATACTGACCTGGAGAATCATGTTGTCAGGTTTTTTTTACTGCATTCCAAATATTGTAAAAACTAAACTCCCCCTCCCAAAAAAAACCTAAAAAAAAAAACCCAACAAAACATTTTTTTACAATTTCACCTCTCTGTAATTTTTTTCCATTTTGTAATAGATTATCTGATAAAAGAAATATAGTCTTGCGATAAAAAAACACAATGGAAAAATAAAAATATTACAGCTATTTAAAGAAAGGGAAGAAAAATCAAAAGCATAGCAATTGAAAACTTTGCCTCTCTAGGATGTGGTTATACCAGATATATTTATAACACAATAAGTATATGATATAACTATTATATGGCACGTGTGATATATCACATGAATGCAGTTTCTGTGTCTCTAATTTGTTATAGAAGAGTATTCCCAAAATGCATTTACTTCCTGTGAATACGGCCCGACAGCCTTCTTCACGATCGGTGGGAGTCTAACTCATAAGACATTAATGGCATGTTTAATTGCAATGCCATTAGTACTTGTAATGGGAGAAAACCTTACAAGAAATGTGTTTAATACAAAAGAAAGTAGTATGCCCTTCAACTGTAAAGCATGACATCACATGCCCTTCTAAACCCCTTTATTGTAGCTAAGAGAATGTGAAAAAAACGACATTTTGTTCTGTATGCAGCAAGAGTTCATGATTCATTGAACTTGCTGAACTTTCATATTTTGCATTTTTGTGGTAATGCAAAATCCCATTTATTGAAAAAAGTCTATTATAGTTCTAAAGTAAAGCATATTCCAGCACAAAAAGAAATACACAAAAATCATGTTTCAAGCATTGACTATGCAGAAGTTGTCTAAGATTATCTTACTGAAGTTTGCTTGCTAAATTACCTGGCATTTAAGGAGCTGCTCTTTTTTGCCCTGATTTCCTCTATTTTTTCAAGAATGTGATTTGCTGACTTACAACTATTTTGCCAGTACTGATCTGCATATTAATATGCACTAATATGCAGATCGTATGGATGTCTAACAATAATTTTACACCAGTGTTTTGCAGCAATGTACAATTTAGAGCGTACAAACAATATCAGATATTACATCTAGTTTATAAAGCTGAGTGTATATGTGTGTGTATGTGTGTGTATGTGCGTTTGTGCGAGCGTGTGTATATATGCATGTGTGTATGTGTGTGTGTATATGTGTGTGTATGTGTGTATATGAGAATGTGCGTGTGTGTGTGTGTATGTATGTGTGTGTGTATGTATGTGTGTGTGTATATGTATGTGTGTATGTGTGTGTGTATATGTGTGTGTATGTGTGTATATGAGTATGTGCGTGTGTGTGTGTGTGTGTGTGTGTATGTCTGCTGAAGGAATCCACACCATCGCATTTACAATCACAAAATTTGCACAGATATCTCATGTGACTCAGGGAACGTCATAGACTATGTTTTGAGGGGTAAATGTAACCCTTTGCTTTACAGTTATTCACCAAACATCCTGCTTACATTAAAGTCAGTGGAGATGGGAACGGATCTGTTATTATAGACTCCTATTATGGACAGAGAAAGAGACACACAGAGAGATCCACACATACAAAAAGAGACCCACACAGGAAGAGACCCATACAACTCTGCTTCTACTTTGCTACAGGTTATTAACAGGAGCTCTAATTGGCTGCTGTAGGCAACAAAGACAGATAAAGAGAGAGACAGACAGACAGAGAGAGAGAGAGAGAGAGAGAGAGAGAAACAGAAAGACAGAAAGACAGACAGAAATACAGACAAACAGACAGAGACAGACAGAGACAAACAGAGAGACACAAGCAGACAGAGACAGGCAGAGACAGAAAGAGACAGACAAAGAGACAGAGAGACACAGACAGAAAGAGATAGATGGACATAGAGAAACAGACAGACAGAGACAGAGAGACAGAATAAAGGAATAAGGCCAGGCTCAACTGCAGACAAAGGGGTGCTTACATGGAAAAAAAATTACAATAATAAACAAATCCCTAGCATTCAATAGGACACAAGTCTGTAATGATGCAAAATGTGTTTTAGTTATAGAATATCTGCAAAAGGAAAATTACACCTCAACCAAATTTTAAAGCAAAGCCAATGTTTCGGCCAGATTTGGCCTTTTCCAGGGTTTTGCGTATAATAGAGTTGGGGAAAAATTACGAATTGGATGTCAAAATACCGTATCTTAGAGGAGGCGTCATTTTTTGTGAGAACTTTGCAGTACCCAAGGGGGTTTGAAAGACAGGTAAGGGAAGAGGAGAAGTACCTCTATGCCAGGGGAAGCAGGGACAGGGTCCTTGAAGTCAGTGGTGGCAGCAGCAGAGAGTGGCCGCTCTTTATTATAAGAGACAGACAGAAAGGCATATAGAAAGACAGGCAGACAAAGAGAGACAAAGAGAGACAGACAGACAAAGAAAGACAGACAGAGACAGACAAACAGACACTTAGTTACTATACTGGGCAACGCTGGATACCACAGTGAGTAATAACATAAAATTCAAAAATTGAAACAAGCGGAAAAAGTACCTGGCTTTCAAGCAATAGGGAGATAGGCAATACACAAAATTGATAGGTCCCACATCTTTTTAATAAATTAAGATTATTTATTTAAAGCTGCATGTACCAGACTTATCAGGAGTACAGTGGGTGCACTGATAGAGTAAAGCACTGCTAAGGTAAGGACACAACTGACTCAATTGGTTACTAAGGAATTCAGGAAACTTTCCACCAAAAGGCAGTTTAATAACCTAACTCATAACAAAACACGGGCCTTGAATGAATTGCAAGATTTTAAGGATATTGTTATTAAACCTGTGGACAAGGGGGGAAATATCATGATCTGGGCAGTAGATAAATGTGAAAAAGAGGTTATTAGGCAGTTACATGATAGGGACACCTAACTCAGAGTGTCCCACAATCCCTAAGTAGTCTTTTGCTCATGAATTATTCTAGATCATTTGATCAAGATATTATAACTAAAAAGATGTGGGAAGGGCTCTCCACTAAGTCACATAAAACACCTATATTTTACTTGTTACCTAAAATCCATAAAGATGCTGTCAATCCCCCCGGGCATCCAATCGTGTCTAAAATGGAGGGTTTGTGCGACTCAATCTGTAAATTTATTGATTACCATCTTAAACCGATAGTTGAAACACTGCCCTCCTATGTTAAGGAAACAACATACATACTGAATAGGATTGACGGCATCTTTATGGATGATGACATGCTCATTGTCACAGCTGCCGTAGAGAGCCTTTACACCTGTATCTCCCACAATGATGGTCTGAAGGCGGTCTGTTTCTTCCTTGGGACTGGCAGTCGGGATGGCGAACTTAATAATCTGATTCTTCAGCTGCTCTGCTTTGCCCTTACCCAAATTTTTTTTTTATTTTAAAGATCACTTTTATTTCCAGCAGCATTGCACAGCCATGGGGGCGGCCTGCTCACCTTTGTATGCCAACCTCTTCCTTGTTTTTTGGGAGAGGTTGGTGTTTGATGATGAGGGAGTGGCGACAAGTTCCCATGTGCAGTGCTGGCTGAGATATATAGATGATATTCTTTTTTTCTTGCAGGGCCAAGGCTGTGGCTGGACTATTTGAGTATAGGATTTTTTGAGGGACAATATCATACTACATGGAGCTGTGGGGGAACATTATTGTATATGGTGGCTGTGGAATGACGTTTATACTATATGGAGGGGTATGGTAAGGAATAATAATATATTGGGACTGTGGGTAACGATCATACTACATTGCAGTCTGTGAGGTCACCATCATACTATACTGGGACTATGGGGGATCATCATACTATATGTGAATCTGTGAGCAACTGTCATACTGAAATGAGGCTGTGGAGACTATTAAGCTGTGGAACTTCTACCAGCTATTGCCCCATATTGATGCTCTAATTAATCTCCAAACTCCTCGAACAGCAAGTCCACGTTGAGTGTTCCTCTCACCTCTCATTCAACTCACTCTTTCACAACCTACTGTCTGGTTTCTATTGCCACCAGCACTCAACTAAAAGTGCTCTAACCAAAATTACTAACAACTTACTTGCTAACAGAAATTATTCTACACCTCTACCTCAAAATCTGTCCTCTGTGTTTGACACAGTTGTCCACTCCCACCTTCGACAGGTCCTCTCTTTTCTTGGCATCAAAGAACTTGTCTCTTATGGATTTCCTCATACCTCACTAACCCCACCTTAGACGTCTCTGTATTTTCTCATCTGACCATATGACCTTCTCTAATGCCTCCTCTGAGTCATCCAGATGGTCAATGGCAAATTTCAAATGGGCCTTGACATGTGCTGGTGTGAGCAGGGGGACCTTACACATCCTGCAAGATTAATCCATAATCCATGACTGTGTAGTGTGTTATTAACGGTATTCTTTGAGACTTTGGTCCCAGCTCTCTTCAGGTGATTGATCAGGTCTTCCCATGTAGTTCTGGGCTGATTCCTGTCCTTTCTCAGAATCATTCTTACTCCATGAGGTGATATCTTGCATGGAGATCTTGCATATTAGTGAACTTGTGGATGGGATTGAGAGTAACGTATCAGTCTTTGCTGAATACACCAAACTATGTACGATATTAAAAGCTGACCTTGATAGTACAATATTGCAAAATGATCTGGAAAGGATGTTGAAATGGGCAGAGACTTGGCAAATGAGATTTAATATTGATAAACGTAGATTAATGCACTTAGGATGTAGCAATCCTATAGCTGCGTATACATTACATGGAAGTAAACTCGAGACTACAGAAAAGGAGAAGGACTTGGGGATTTTGGTTACAAATAAGATGAGCAGCAGCGCTCAATGTCAAGCAGCAACTGCAAAAGCATGCAAGATTTTTGGGTATATAAAAAGAAAGATTAAATTCCGTGATCAAAACATATTGTTACCCCTCTAGAAATCACTTATAAGACCACATCTGGAATATGGGATCCAGTTTTGGGCTCCACATTTTAATGTGGCGCCCCTGACCTGGTCAGGCACCACAGAGTATTGCACCCATGCGGGGACAATGCTTCCAGGTAATCTCCAAAGGCCAGGATGAGGTGCACACACAAACATATAGTGATCAGGCCTCCCACATCACCAGAGGGGACCCTTGGGTAGCCAGAAGGGGTTAACTTTCAATTCCCAGCTAGGGGTGTGTTCAGTGGCTGGTTGCTAGGAAGCAGGGCAGAGAGAGAGGAGGAAGTGAGGGAGTCGAGAGGAAGTGGTTGAAGTGTATGGAGGGGGAGCAGAGGAGCTCCCGTGCAGACAGGTCCTGAGGAGTGCTGTAGCTGAAAGCGGAGGAGAACGGAGTACTGTGGGTCGGCCTGAAGAGCATCCAGAGAAAGAGGGGTGGCTGAGTACGGAGATCCCAGTATCCGAGCACACAAGGGGAACTAGGTCCCCAGAACAGGCAGCAGATCATCCAGAGCTGCTTAACCTACAGGTTGGGGGGGTACTTCATGCCCTCACCACGACTACACAGAGCTTGAGCCAAGCAGCACACCAGGCCCATAAGGGGACAGGGCCAGAAGCCATCCCACCAAGGCCACGCTGCCGGCAGACGAGCCAGAGAGAGGGGAGCAGGGTGGTAACAGCTTCCCTGGAGGGGTCCTACTACGCTTCAAGCAAAGGATCCTCCTAAAACAGAAAGAGTGCAAGGAAGGCGAGTGGACAGCTACCCTCAGAACGGCCTCCTGGAATTCCTGGTTCCACCTGGTTATCACAGTGTCGCCCGGGCATCTCACCGTGACCTCCAAACAGTGAGTAAACACGTTAAAAGACTTCTTGGACTGTGTTTGAGTCATTCTGCGACTTGTGGTACTACAAACCCACACCGGGCCCTGGGGCTTGCCTCACTCTCAGGAGGCTACTATATCCGACTGCACCCACCATCAGCCCCAGGCGTCCCCTAACCTGCAGTGGCGGTCCCCACTGACCGCAATACTGAGAGTGGCGTCACGATCAAAACTGAAGATTCCCTACCTGTGACCAGCACCAGCTACGTGGAGTCCCTGAAGGTATGCACCGATACAACACCTGTGGGGCTCCACATCATCTGGCGTCACGAACAGGATAAGGACTAGACCTGTTCAGACAGGTGACCGTGTGCCTCAGAGGTCCGACCGCAAAAATTGAACCGCCGCCATATTGCCATCTTCAAAAGCGCGCGCTGCAGCCCGCGCGAGGGAGAAGAGCACCGCCCACGAAGAGGTGTGGCCGCCCCAGAATCCCCACAATTCAGAGAGCGTTCTGACCCAGGAAGTGGAAAGGGAGCGCGCGGATTTCTGAAGAAAAATGGACGCTGCAGGAGGTAATGCCCCTGGTCAGGGCGACGCAGCCCAAGCGATGCCAGCCCCTGTCGCGCTGGACGCCGCAGCGCCTGGTGCC
Organism: Anomaloglossus baeobatrachus; assembly: GCF_048569485.1. NCBI lineage: Eukaryota > Metazoa > Chordata > Amphibia > Anura > Aromobatidae > Anomaloglossus > Anomaloglossus baeobatrachus. The sequence goes on along the minus strand of NC_134361.1, from coordinate 70,525,930 downwards.
GGTGCCGCGGTCGCAGCTGCGCCGGCCGAGGTCGCCCCCATAATGCCAGTGTCCTTGTTGTATGCCCCAGGGGCGCAATGGCTGCCTCAATACGCCGGTAAAATAGACACGCTGACCGGGTTTAAGAAAAAGATCAACACCCTGCTAGACATGCACGCGATGACTGGTAAACAGAGGGCCGCTGTGGTGCTGGGACAATTGACTGGAGCAGCAGAATTGGAAGCTGAGTCCTGGGCCAATGATGACCGGAGCTCTGTTGAGACCATCTTTGCCAAACTAGCAGCTGCTTTTGAACACCGTACAGAGGGAGAGCTGAGAACGGACTTCTATCACTGCCGTCAGAAGCCCCAAGATAGTATAAGAGACTATGCCCTCAGGCTGCAGGCTGCACTACGGGCTCTCAAGCTGGTGGACCCTGTCAGTGACCAGGAAGGAAACCGGATGATGAAGGAACAATTCCTGCGGGGCCTGCGCTCTCCTGAGGATGGGAAGCAGATGAAGCTGTGGTCCCTAGAACACCCCGACGTGGACTTTGCCATTCTGAAAGACCGGGCAGTGAAAGCACTCCAACCCCCTGTGGACACAGACCCTGCCAGTTCCACGGCTGCAGGAGCGGAATCCTCCACGCAGGCCCTGATGACTGCAAAAGGACTCAACGCGCCAGCAGAGACCATAAGTACGCTATCCTCCCAAGTGCAGCAGCTCACTAAGGACGTCGCACAAATCCTGAAAGCAATGCAGTTGCCCTCAGAGACCAAAGTCCCTCATCAGATCCTGCTAGCCGACAACCCAGAGGACGTCCCTTGGATGCGGAGGAGAAGGGGTCCCCCAACTCGAGGCAGGAGCAGTGATCGCTATGACTCAGCTGGACAACCCATCTGTCGTCGTTGCCAGAAGGCAGGTCACTATGCAAGGGCCTGTCCTTTAAACGAGTCAAACCTGGGGCCGAGGGCCAGTCCTCAGGATTAAGAAGATCAGGCCCAAGTCGCTGCTGTGATCAGTACGTGGGTGGACGTCCTGTCCTGTCCATCGTCTTGGACGGGATCCCTACCCCGGCATTATTGGACACCGGCTCTCAGGTCACCACGATCCCGCATGTCCTGTATCGGAGGTTTTGGTCGGACGGCGATCTCCGACCACCGGACCCCTCCCTCACCATCTATGCTGCCAACGGACAACCTATAGACCAGATCGGGGTCAAAGAGGTAACCATAAAGGTGGGAAGGCAGGAAATGAAGGGACAAGGACTGATTGTTGTGGACACTGATGTTAGAGAAAGGAACCCGCAAATGATTTTAGGCACTAATGTCATAGAAAATTGCCTAGGGGAAGTGTTGTTGTTGCTTCACCAGATTGTTGAAGGTGCTGACGGCAGGTCGCAAAGAGCCTTGCAAAAGGAGATCCGAATCATTCTGAGGAAGCAACAGGTAAAACAGACTGGCGGTGAGATTGGTAGTGTACGGGTGATGGATGCTAACCCCATTGTGATACCCCCACGGAGTGAAATGATGATGTGGTGTAGAGCAGCGGTAGGTCTCAGAGGACAAGATTACCAGGCTGTACTAGAGCCCACTCATTCAGACCACTGGCCCACGATTCTGACAGCCAGGGGGGTAGTTGACGTACACAAGGGACGAGTGCCTGTACGAGTGTTGAACTGTGGGGAGGAGGAAGCCAGACTACCAAGGTACGCTACCATAGCCAAACTGTTTACATGCTCAGATGACGCCATAACACCTGTAGGTCCCCTGACACAAGCTGACTCAAAAGAGGGCGAGACCTCCCAAAAGCAGTTAGAGGACTGGTGCCAGAAACTACACGTGGGGACTGACTCTACACCCGACTACCAGAAACATGGGGTTTACAGGGTCGTGCAGGAATACGAGCAGGTCTTTAGTAAGAACCCACTAGATTTTGGTAGGATCAAAGGGGTGCAACATCACATACCCACAGGCAGTCATCCTCCCATTAAGGAAAGACATAGGCCTATTCCACCAGCCCATTACCAGCGCACAAAGGACATGCTGAAGGACATGAAGGAGGCAGGAGTCATAAGGGACAGTTGCAGCCCCTGGGCAGCTCCCCTAGTCCTGGTAAGAAAGAAGGATGGCACGATGAGGATGTGTGTGGATTACAGACGGATAAATCAGATAACACACAAGGATGCCTACCCTTTGCCAAGGATAGAGGAATCCCTCGCTGCCTTGAAAGCCTCTAACTACTTTTCTACCCTAGATCTTACTAGTGGCTACTGGCAAGTATCTGTAGCAGAAGAAGATCGGGAGAAGACGGCCTTCACCACCCCAATGGGCCTCTGTGAGTTCAATAGCATGCCATTTGGACTCTGCAATGCCCCCGGGACCTTCCAGAGGCTTATGGAATGCTGCCTAGGGCACCTCAACTTTGAAACCGTCCTGCTCTACCTGGATGATGTCATCGTGTACTCCAAGACCTACGAGGACCACCTGAAACACCTGGCTGAAGTCTTTGAAGCACTATCCCGATATGGAATGAAGTTGAAACCATCCAAGTGCCATCTACTGAAGCCAAAGGTCCAGTACCTAGGTCACGTGGTCAGTGCAGAAGGAGTAGCACCGGACCCAGAGAAGGTCACAGTCATCCAGGAATGGCCCACACCTACTACCGTCCGGGAGGTACGTCAGTTCCTTGGCTTGGTAGGCTACTACAGAAGGTTCATCAAGGGCTACACGAAAATGGCAGCGCCTTTGCAAGAGCTCCTGGTAGGCCACCCAAAGAAGAGAGGAAAGATCTCCGGCCCGCCATTTCACTGGGGAGAAGCAGAAGAACGCTCCTTCAGACAAATGAAAGGGGCCTTGACGGGTGAAGAGATCCTAGCCTATCCTGACTACGGTCTGCCATTCGTACTGTACACAGATGCCAGTAATGTGGGACTGGGAGCAGTGCTTTCACAGGTGCAGGGAGGCAAAGAGCGTGTGATTGCTTACGCCAGCAGGAAGCTCAGGCCTACTGAAAGAAACCCAGAGAATTATAGCTCATTCAAGCTAGAGTTCCTGGCCATGGTATGGGCTATCACAGAGCGGTTCAAGCACTACCTGGCAGCCACCAAATTCACTGTCTTCACGGACAACAACCCCCTGACCCACTTGGATACTGCTAAATTGGGTGCCATGGAGCAGCGTTGGGTAGCCCGACTGGCGAATTATGACTTTACTGTCAAGTATCGAGCTGGCCGCAAGAACGGCAACGCAGATGCTCTGTCCAGGATGCCTCACCTAGCAGACGAGGGTGAAGATGAAGATGATCTGGAAGAGATTGAGCTGCCAGCGTTCCATCGCCATGGAGCAAAACAGTGTCGGCAGTCGCGTGCCAACCGCCAAGAGGTGACCCTGAACCCACTACCTCATTACAACTGGAAGGAGACCCAGGAAAATGATCCAGCGGTAGGCTTGGTAAAGAAACTGATCAGCCAGCCTGGCGCCAGCCTTGACAAAGGAGCCCCACCTGAGGCACAGTACCTATGGAAGGAGAGGGGTCGATTATTCATCTATCAAGACAAACTTTACAGGAGCATCATTGACCCGAGGACGCATGAGAAGGTGTGGCAAGTGATTGTACCACAGAAGGATACGAGGATGGTGCTAGAAGCCTATCACAATGGTGCAGGCCACTTTGGTTGGAAGAAACTGGAGGCCCTACTTAAAGTAAGATTCTACTGGGTGGGCATGAGATCTGCCCTAGAGAAGTGGTGTCGAAACTGCGGGCCTTGCAATCTTAGAAGAAAAGACCAGCACCGCCAGAGAGCACCACTCCAGCCCATCCAAACTAAACGGCCCCTGGAGATCGTGGCCCTGGACCATGTAAAGTTGGCACCCAGCAGACAAGGCTACAACTACGCTCTCACTATGGTTGACCACTACTCCAGATTCCTGGTGGTAGTACCAGTCAAGGACTTGACAGGTCAAACCGCAGCCAAAGCTTTCCAGACACACTTCTGTCGACCACATGGCTATCCAGATCAAGTGCTCACTGACCAAGGACCAGCCTTTGAAGCTGAAGTGTTTAAGGAGTTTTGTAACCTATACGGCTGCCAGAAGATCCGTACTACGCCTTACCATCCTCAGACCAATGGCATGTGTGAGAAGATGAACCACATCATTCTCGACCTTCTGAAGACGCTCCCACTAGAAGAACGAAGTCAGTGGCCAGAAAAACTGCCCGATCTAGTGGACATGTATAACAACATCCCTGTGAGTTCCACGAACTGCACACCGGCATACCTGATGAGGGCCAGACCAGGGAGATTGCCAGTAGATCTGGAAATGGGAGTTGAGACCCCTGAAGACCATCAACAAGGTGCTGATTGGGATTCCAACCGCCAAGCCCAATACAAGAAAGTACAAGAGTGTGTGGAGCGAAGCCTGACTCAGCAGCGTGAGAAACAAGAAAAGGCCTACAATCGAAAAGCACCTGCTGTTCCTTTGATGCCAGGAGATATAGTTCTCAAAGGAAAGAGAAGGCGTCATAAACTTGACAATCACTGGGAAGAAGAACCCTATACTGTGTTACCATCAACGCTTAGCAATGAAAAGACATGCCTTATCAGCAAAGATGGAGGAAAAACAACAGCTGTCGTTTCTAGAGATCGCTTAAAGAAATGTCCTGAACAACTAAGAATCCCTGAAGAAATTCCCAACCCTTTGCCAGTTCAGGAACCAAAAGAAAGGATGATCCATACTGCGCTTGGAGATTTTCCAGCAAGTTGGCCTCAATACAATGGAGCAGTTGTTATTCCAGTCATTACATTCACTCAATCTAGAGAAGTAGGAGACCTAGAAGCACCTGTTCAGAACCTAGAAGTGCCAAATGTAGCTGAAGCAGAAAACCACGCATTGGTATCAGTACCCAGTACATCCAGAATTCACATTGAGACACATACATCGGGTGGGAGGACACAACCTCAGACAGATGACAGTATAGTACTGCGTAGATCAACCCGCAGCAACTTTGGTCAGCTCCCATTATGCTATAGACAAAGTACAGTTTAGTTCAAAGTGACTGTATGAAATGTAATGTTTAACCTGTTTATAGTTAAGCAACGTTTAAGTGAAATGTGCCCACAAGGACTATTGTGAGACCTTCTTAAAATGTTAGACCATTGGTTATGAACTGGTTTTAACCACAAACTTTGCATTGTAAAAAGTTGCCTTCTTGGTACCAACCCCAGAGTCTGCCTGTTGAGGGGCATGGCTCTGCACCAACAAGGGGGCACGCCTGTTTATGGGGCCTGCCCTCCAACACTCGGAAGCGGGTACGCCTGTTTATGGGGCCTACCTTACACCACTCCCTCAGGAGAGGAAGACTGGAGGAAAGGTCTGGGGAATGTGATGGCCCAGACCTGGTTACCAAAAGGACCGGTGACCTACCTCCTGGAGGTTTTTGGGTGGGGTTCGGACATGTGGGTGGTTGGTGGTGGAATGGTACCTGGCATGTTTAAATGTAAATAATTGCCCCTGTGTGGGAAAAGTTTGTATTTACCTTTTTCTCTTGTCTTTGCAGCCCGAGGACGTGCTGATGATAACTAAGGGGGAATGTGGCGCCCCTGACCTGGTCAGGCACCACAGAGTATTGCACCCATGCGGGGACAATGCTTCCAGGTAATCTCCAAAGGCCAGGATGAGGTGCACACACAAACATATAGTGATCAGGCCTCCCACATCACCAGAGGGGACCCTTGGGTAGCCAGAAGGGGTTAACTTTCAATTCCCAGCTAGGGGTGTGTTCAGTGGCTGGTTGCTAGGAAGCAGGGCAGAGAGAGAGGAGGAAGTGAGGGAGTCGAGAGGAAGTGGTTGAAGTGTATGGAGGGGGAGCAGAGGAGCTCCCGTGCAGACAGGTCCTGAGGAGTGCTGTAGCTGAAAGCGGAGGAGAACGGAGTACTGTGGGTCGGCCTGAAGAGCATCCAGAGAAAGAGGGGTGGCTGAGTACGGAGATCCCAGTATCCGAGCACACAAGGGGAACTAGGTCCCCAGAACAGGCAGCAGATCATCCAGAGCTGCTTAACCTACAGGTTGGGGGGGTACTTCATGCCCTCACCACGACTACACAGAGCTTGAGCCAAGCAGCACACCAGGCCCATAAGGGGACAGGGCCAGAAGCCATCCCACCAAGGCCACGCTGCCGGCAGACGAGCCAGAGAGAGGGGAGCAGGGTGGTAACAGCTTCCCTGGAGGGGTCCTACTACGCTTCAAGCAAAGGATCCTCCTAAAACAGAAAGAGTGCAAGGAAGGCGAGTGGACAGCTACCCTCAGAACGGCCTCCTGGAATTCCTGGTTCCACCTGGTTATCACAGTGTCGCCCGGGCATCTCACCGTGACCTCCAAACAGTGAGTAAACACGTTAAAAGACTTCTTGGACTGTGTTTGAGTCATTCTGCGACTTGTGGTACTACAAACCCACACCGGGCCCTGGGGCTTGCCTCACTCTCAGGAGGCTACTATATCCGACTGCACCCACCATCAGCCCCAGGCGTCCCCTAACCTGCAGTGGCGGTCCCCACTGACCGCAATACTGAGAGTGGCGTCACGATCAAAACTGAAGATTCCCTACCTGTGACCAGCACCAGCTACGTGGAGTCCCTGAAGGTATGCACCGATACAACACCTGTGGGGCTCCACATTAAAAAGGACATTCAGAAGTTAAAGGGTGCTTTACACGCTGCGACATCGCTAGCGATCTCGTTAGCGATGTAACACGCCAGAGCACACATACGATTTGCCGAGATCGCACATGTGACCGGCGCTACAAAAATGACCTATGTGGGATCTCGGCAAATCTCATCTGCAATCTGGCGTGTCACATCGCTAACGAGATTGCTAGCGATATCACAGCGTGTAAAGCACCCTTTAGTGTCAGTTCAAAAGTGGTTAACTAGATTATTACAATGAATGGAAGGCCTCCCATATGGTGAGATGTTGGAAAATTTGGATTTGTTTAGCTTAGAAAAAAGACGACTCAGAGGAGATCTCATTTATATGTATAAATACATGTGTGGTCAATATAAAGGACTGGCACATGACTTATTCCTTCCAAATACAATACTAAGGACCAGGGGCATTCACTACGACTGGAAGAAAGGTGATTCCGACAGCTAAATAGGAAAGGGTTCTTTACAGTTAGAGCAGTCAGACTGTGACTACTACCACAAGAGGTAGTAATGGCAGATACTATAACAACTTTTAAAAAAAGGGCTGAATGATTTCCTCAGTACACACAACATTGTCAGTTATAAATGATTCAGTGATGAAATGTATAATTGGTGGAGGAGAGTTGAACTAGATGGACCAAAGTCTTTTTTTTAACTATGTAACCCCAGGCCAAGTAAGATTGACTGTCAACTTATGTTTCTTTCATTTTCTAATATTTGAGCCAACAGTTGTTTCCTTCTCACCATGCTGCTTGTCCATTGTCCTATAACCCATCCCAGCTTTGTACAGGTCTGCAATTTTGTCCCTGTGTTCTTTAGCTCTTTAGTTTTGATCATGGTGAAGAGGTTGGAATGTGATTGATTGAGTGGGGACAGGTGTCTGTCATGTAGGTAATGAGATCAAAGAGGTGCAATTAATACAGGTAAGAAAAGGGGGGCTTCTTAAAGATAAAATAACAGGTCTCTGAGAGCCAGAATTGCTCCTGGCTGGTAGGGGATCAAATACTTATTTCATGCAATAAAATGCAAATTAATGTTTTAAAAATCATACAATGTGATTTTTTTTTATTTTTCTTTTTTTTGAGGGGGGGGATTCTGTCTGTCACAGTTGAATTGTACCTACAATAGAAATTACAGAACTCTCCAGTCTTTGTAGGTGGCAAAACTTGCAAAATCGGTAGTGTATCAAATATTTATTTTCCCTACTGTATCAATGAACTAATTGTCTGATATCTTCCCACACATAATCACCAATCCTCTCCAAAACGTCTTCTCTTTAGATACTCTTACATTCCTCTTGCAAAAGCCTTCAGATCTTTCCCAAGTATCCCCCATCCTTTTTAATTTCATACTCCAACCTGTTCTATGGTCAACCACATTTGGAACTTTCAAATGGAATCTGAAAATCCATCTCTTCAAGAAAGTGTTTAGCCTGAAAAAACCCTGTTGCTACCTCACGACTACTAAAGCTGCTGTCACCCCCAACATATTGTTTTCAACCCCATTATTCTGTAGGCCGCAAGCCTGCAAAGGCTGTGCTCTCTCTATTCTGCCATTTTAGCTTGTTCATCATAATTTATATTTGTCTTTATATGTAAACCCCTTTTCTCATGGACGGCAACATAGAATAAATATAAATAGTCCAAAATGAAAATCACACCAGTTTCTTCACAAAAAAACCCCTTTTGTTATTGAATAAAAATTTAAAAATAAAGTTTGTAGAGACACAGCACTGAAAATCTAAATCCCAAGATTTGAGCATTTCTGACTAGAGATGAGCGAACCTGAAATTCGAGGTTCGAGATTTGGGTTCGAAAACAGACTACAAAACAATAGATTTCAGGTTTGAGTAAGTTAGAAGTGCAAACCACTCAAGCGAGTAGCGGTGTGCTTGGGTATGAGTGATGCTCAGCCCTGTGCAAGCTGCATGCAGTGTTTGGATGGCTTACACTGGGGGTAAAATCAGCATGATCAGATGTAATGTGCACACACAAAAACAAGATTAAAAAACTCAGTCCAACCTTCCCTGTAAGTATTCTGCTTATAGGTGACAGCATGTGGGTTGAGACACAAACTGCCCAATTACTGACTTCCATTGAGGTTCGAACCAAGTCTGGGTCACAAACCAAACTTTATGTAAGGTTCACCTGTACCTTCCGAACCTCCGAAGGTTCACTCATCTTTATTTTTGACCTTCATAGTCAGGCTTGGACAAAGGAACATGTAAGTCAGATAGTTGGGCCATGAGGAAGGTGCATACACGCTGAAACGCATAGTCTAGTGGGACTACTACCACAAGTGTATACTACTTTGCCCTATTCTGTGGATATCTATTTTTAGAAAATTTGAAATAAAGATGAACAAAATTCTTTTAGAAAAACATGAATTTTTTCCTGGATTTATTCCGCTGGAGTTTTGAAGTTAGGTCAGATATGTGTCACCTGGTGGCTCACATATATTTCTTCTTGCCATCTAGTTTTTCTGTGCCATATATCTACTAACTTTGAATTTAAATTTTGATTCAATAAAGAAAGTTTTTTTTATGGAGACGAGAATACCAGATATTTTTTTTTGCACTATATATCCAGTTTGAGAATTTCTGGCGTTCACCAGATAGGTGAGTTGATTGCTCTTTTCCCACAACATAGAATCAATGGCACTCCAAAATTAAATAATAATAAGAATTATTGTCTTATCTTAAATGCTGAAAACATGACTTTGACAGAATTAGTTTCCTTTGCTAATACCTTAAGTGGCAAATTACTTAATTTATCGAGAGAACATGAAAAATTATCTTCTGACAGTGTTTATTTTAAAATGAAAAACAGATGGTGAAAGGTATAGCCTTATATTATAATTAATTAATTATATTATAATTAATGATCGAATATCACAAATATTCGGCAATTCGGCTTCGCGAATATTGGACGAATAGGTCACTGCTATGCGAATACTCGATGCGGAATGTAAGTTTATGGGAAGGCGGAATAGTTGCTATTCGGCAACTATTTGGGTTTCCCATAGACTTACATTGCGCATCGAATATTTGCAAATAGTCGAATAGCGGCGACCTATTCGTCGAATATGTGCTGTGAGACTCATGTGGGATTAGTGGATGAGGGCAGGTATGTCTCAATGGGTGGCACGGTGGCTCAGTGGTTAGCACTGCAGTCTTGCAGCGCTGGGGTCCTGGGTTCAAATCCCACCAAGGACACTATCTGCAATGAGTTTGTATGTTCTCCCTGTGTTTGTGTGGGGTTTCTTCTGGGTACTCCAGTTTCCTCCCACACTCCAAAGAAATACTGATAGGGACTCTAGATTGTGAGCCCCAATGGTGACAGTATTGCCAATGTATGTAAAACACTGTGGAGTTAATAGCACTATATAAATGATTATTATTAATTAATATTATTATTATCTCACCCTGGTATCGGTCCTATGTGACTTAGCCTTGTCAGGATCACCTGGCTACTAATGGATTAATGGGAGGTGAAGGATGGATGTAAAAGGAGTCTGGGAAGTTGGGGGAGGCTCTCCATCTGGGAACACAGAAAGCCTGTCTGTGCAGGAGACACTTATGAGTGGGAGCAGTGCTCGATGTTTGTAGGGTTTAGCTGGAAGGGAGAAGCCCTCCAGTTTGTAGTTACTGTAGGATAGATATCACCCTGTATAGTTAGCGCCGGATAGGCAAGGATTTATTTAGTTGGTGTCTTTTTTTGTTTATGCTTCACTGCAATAAACCTGACCAAGCTCCAGTTACACCTGGAATTCGACTGTCTGCCTGAGGTGAATACGTGCCCTTTGAACCCAGGAAAGGCGATCCCCAAGCGTGTTATCACAGTGCATAGCCGAATATTTGAAGTATTTGATCATCCCTAATTATAATGGATCGAGTATTGGTCAGTATATTGTCAGTTGTGAATTTTATCATATCAAGGTCGAAATACTTCAACACTTATTCTATTTTGTTGGTAGAACATGGTTAAAGGGCTCAGCGTCCAATTAATCCTTTGCGCTAAAGGTAGATCAGCCTAGCTAAGAGAGAAAAATGAAAACAAAGGAAGGCAAGAGAGATCTGTCACGTTATTGCTAAATATATTTGCCACTAACAACTCAATTACAACCACGGCAAGTTATTTCTCCCAGAATTAGTTTTAGCTCAGTTTTAATTATTGTTTAGTGTAATTTGCAGTAGGGTTTATACACCAGGCAAGTTTATTAAATGAAACTCTCCTACCATGCAATTGTAAACAATTAAATCATTTATTATTTCTGAAAAAATAATTAACTATTTATTCTGCTGGCTGCTCCAATAACCTTTCATATTCTGCCGTAAAAAACTTAGAAACTGATCAATTCTATAAAATAAATATTTTAGAATTACTCCAGTCGGAGGATGTCTATTCGGCTTTTTTTTTTTTACTTGGATGCAAATACACAAATCACAAGCATGACGCAAAAGAGTGTTTATCATATAGCTGAACATTGGTACTTTGAGAACATATTTAAATTGTAAACAATTTTAATTAATGGCATGTGTATTTCCAGATCAAGAACTTAAAAAAAATATTGAAATGACTCAGTGTTGGAAAAACATTATGGAATCATTAACAAAGAGAGAAAAACGTAATAATTACTTGTTAAGTATTTTAATCAGATGACGCCAAAGGAAAAATGCATGTGATGTTTTTCCTAAAGGGTCAATTTTTGTCTTCTTATCAGCTTTATTTTGTGGCAGCATTTTTTAAAATAAAATGCATTTAACAATTTAAATAATGAGTGGCTCCCAGATACAATTGTAGTAAAATAGTAAGGTCAATTAATTAACTGCTTTAAAAAATGTAACAAAAAGAGGAATATCATTTCCTCCAAAAATACAGCAATTACTTACAGTAACAAGAGGGCAGCAGTTTTAACCTGCCCAGGCCAAAGGATCTAATGCACTGACAGGATGTATTAAAGCCCCCCAATAAAGATATAGACACCACAGGTGCAAAATGCTAATAAAGCAACCACTCACAAACTGCCAATACATGGACGTGGTGATTGCTTGGTTAATAAAATTGCACATAAAATAGATTTGTATGGGGCGCCCTTCACAACACATAGGACATTGAGAAGATAAACATCCCTGAATTCTTTATATGAACCCTTGCAGCATTCTGGCTTCAGCTTACATAGCAAAAAGCTACTGACAGATTACTTTTAAAGAAGCTCAAATGATTGGACATATGCACAGCAATTTGTTTTTATACTCTTCTTTTCTACCTGCCAGAAAATGATGAATGTTTGACAACAGATCAGAGAAGCATGCGAGTGAAAACTTCCCGGTCAATTTGTCAGCGCTTTCGGATTGATAAGAACTTCCTGGATCCTGGATTAGACCTGGATTTATTTGTATGACTCTGAGAACAAGGAGCAGTCAAAAGAGTGGAGGCACAGTGGTACTCCTCATCCAAAGAAGTTCAGGGTGCAAAAATGAGCCCCTAAAGTGATGGTGTCTGTGTTCTGGGATAAGGAGGGCATGCTGCTAGTGGACTACCTTCAAATGGGTGCCTCCATCAATGCAAGGTATTACATTGAACTTTTGGACCAATTGAAGGCAGCACTAAAGGCCAAAAGGCGCGGCAAGCTGTCCAAAGGAATCTTGTTCCTGCAAGACAATTCCTTTGCTCACACTGCACAAGTGACCATGGCAAAACTAGCAGAGCTGGGCTTCCAGCTAGTTGACCACCCACCTTATTCACCAGATCTAGCTTCCTCTGACTATCCTCTATTTCCAAACCTGAAGAAACATCTCAAGGGTACCAAATTTCACACTATTTCTGATGCCATGGCTGCTAAAGATGCCTGGTTTGAGGCACAACCGAAATCCTTCTCTTTGCTAGGCTAACAGAACTTGGAATACCAATGTAAGAAGTGTGTTGAATCAGTGGAGAGTATGTGGAATAAAAGTTTCATCATCTTATCTTGTTTCTTTCTGGGTAAAGCCAAATATTTATCAGCAGACCCTTGTATTATACTTCAAGCCAGTCTTAACTTTCTCTAATAACACTTCATACTGTAGAACAGCTTTCCAGGATGGAACTTTGTAATAAGCCAATTTCAATGATTGTATTAAAAGGTATTTGGATGGCGATCCAGACTGTTTCATGTCAATTAATTGATATGTATTTCCTATAATAAGATAACATTAAGGGTATGTGCGCACGTTGCTTTTTACCTGCTTTTTACCTGCTTTTTTGCTGCTTTTTCTTCTGCGCTGTTTAATGCCAAAATGGATGTGTTCTTCTATTCAAGCAAAGTCTATGGGAATTTGGGTTTCTTGTTCACACTATGTTGTTCAAAATGCTGCCTTTTTGTGGCAGAACTTTGGTCAAAAACTCAGCTTTTCAAAGAAGCAACATGTCAATTGTTTTTGCCATTTGGGTTTTGCACTGCAAAGCTGAGTTTTTGACCAAAGTTCTGCCACAAAAAGGCAGCATTTTGAACAACATAGTGTGAACAAGAAACCCAAATTCCCATAGACTTTGCTTGAATAGAAGAACACATCCATTTTGGCATTAAACAGCGCAGAAGAAAAAGCAGCAAAAAAGCAGGTAAAAAGCAACGTGCGCACATACCCTTATATAGCGCTATTAAGTGCACAGCACTTTACATACTTTGGCAACATTGTCCCATTGGGGCTCACAATCAAGAGTCCTTATCTGTATGTCTTTGGAATGTGGGAAGAAACTGGATAAAACCCACGCAAACACGGGGAGAACATACAAACTCCTTGCAGATGTTGTCCTTGGTGGTATTTGAACACAGGACCCCAGCACTGCAAGGCTGCAGTGCTCACCACTGAGCCACCGTGCCTCCTGTTTTCCTAAACACAAGGCTTTAAATGTTATGGACACCTTTGCCTGTATATTCCTTCTTTAACATTTTAATTCTATTTTGTGTTAAAAGTATGTTTTTTAGTTGTATTTAATTAAATAGGCAGCTTTATTTGACTTCACAACTGTCATGTGTTGCATTGCTGTCACTTTATAGCCGTCTATATGTAGTAAACTGCAGAATGCCATTCTGAGATCAGTCTGTAAGACTAAGGGGTACTTTGCACATTGCGACATCACTACTGCGATATCGTCGGGGTCAAATTGAAAGTGACGCACATCTGGCGCCGGTAATGACGTCGCAACGTGTAAAGCCTAGGAGAGAAAATGAACAAGCATGAAACAGTCAAAAATCGGTTATCTGTGTCACGTCGTTCATTTCCATAATTTCGCTGCAGCGACAGGTACGATGTTGTTCCGCGTTCCTGCGGCAGCACACATCGCTGTGTATGAAACCGCAGGAGCAAGGAACATCTCCTTACCTGCGTTTCGCCTGCAATGAGGAAAGAAGGAGGTGGACGGGATGTTTACGTCCCGCTCATCTCCGCCCCTCTGCTTCTATTGGCCACCTGCCGTGTGACGCCACTGTGACGCCGCATCACCGGCCCCCTTAGGAAGGAGGCGGGTCGCCGGCCAGAGCGATGTCGCAGGGCAGGTAAGTGCGTGTGAAGCTGCCGTAGCGATAATGTTCGCTACGGCAGCTATCACAAGACATCGCATCTGCGACGGGGCAGGGACTATCGTGCTCGGCATCGCTAAATCGGCTAGCAATGTCATAGTATGCAAAGTACCCCTAACTGTCTTATCATCTGTCTCTTCATCCCTATTTTCTCCCTTCAAATTATTTTTTTCGCTGATTTATGGCCAAATTAACCCCTTAACGACCCATGACGTACTGGGTACGTCATGGATCGTCTGCCGGTAAGCCCTGCCCCCTGCCGCCGGCAGGTGGCCGCGATCTGCACACATATCAGCTGTTATCAACAGCTGACATGTGTGCCTGCTAGCCGCGGGTGGAATCGCTTCCACCCGCGGCCATTAACCCCTTACATTTCGCTGCCAAAATCTGGCAGCGATATGTATATGGGCGCCGCCATGACAGTCACTTACCCCACCTCCACCGGAAGTCACGTGACATGATCACGTGACTTTTGGTGGTTGCCGTGGTAGCACAGGGTCATGTGATGACGCCTGTAGCTAACATGACTCACTTCCTCTCAATGCCGGAATACAGCCGGCATTGAAAGTAAAGCAGCAAATCTGCAGTTCTCAGTGCAGAGCGATCGGATTGCTGATTGCTATAGCCCCCTAGGGGGACTAGTAAAATAAAAAAAAAGTAAAAAAAAAGTTTTAAAAAATTAAAAAAAATAAAAAAAACCTAAAAGTTCAAATCACCCCCCTTTCACCCCATTGAAAATTAAAGGGTTAAAAAAATACAAAATACACACATATTTGGTATTGCCACGTTCAGAAATGCCCGATCTATCAAAATATAAAATCAATTAATCTGATCAGTAAACGGCGTAGCAGCAAAAAAATTCCAAACGCCAAAATTACGTTTTTTGGTCGCCACAAATTTTGCGCAAAATGTAATAACAGGCGATCAAAACGTAGCATCTGCGCAGAAATGGTACCGTTAAAATCGTCACGTCGAGACGCAAAAAATAAGCTATCACTGAGCCTCAGATCCTGAAAAATGAGAACACTACGGGTTTTGGAAAATGGCGCAAAACGTGCGCCACGTTTTTTGGACAAGCTTGTGAATTTTTTTTAACCCCTTAGATACAAGTAAACCTATACATGTTTGGTGTCTGCAAACTCGCACTGACCTGAGGCATCACATAGATATCTCAGTTTTACCATATAGTGAACACAGTGAATAAAATATCCCAAAAACTATTGTACGATCACACTTTTTTTGCAATTTTTCCGCACTTGGAATTTTTTTGCCGTTTTCCGGTACACTATATGGTAAAACTTATAGCTTCATTTAAAAGTACAACTTGTTCCGCAAAAAACAAGCTTTCAAATGGCAAGATTAATGGAAAAATAAAAAAAGTTACGCCTCTCGGAAGAAGGGGAGCAAAAAACAAAAACGCAAAAACGGAAAGTGCCCGGGGGCTGAAGGGGTTAAAGTTTATCTGCCATTTTACAATTAAAATTAACACCTAGTTTTCATATTTACATGATGTAGCTTCTCCCTATTTTTCTGGTTTCCAGCCAGCTGATTGGTACTGTCTACTCTGAGCATATTAGTCCGACTCCTCAGTGCATTTGCTTCATGTATCATGCATTTTATTATCAGGTCTTTTGTTACTTGTGTTTTCTATTAACTATAGTCTCTTTTTAAATAGGAAATTTGGAAGACTATGCCACAGATTACTCCATGCATGTACTCCAATACACTATATTTGTGAGGCATTATTGAGCTTTATTTATTTTATTCAACATACATAACTTCTGAAAAAATTAAATTCAAACTATTCAATATTTTTTATTGACTCCAGATTTTCTATGTCAGAGCACGAGTCCAGTTACAAACCAACTAAAGCCTGTATGGAGATCCATTGTTACAGATACATGATCCAGAAGATGTGAACCATCAGTGTTATCCAGTAAAGAGTAATGCTCCCGGGGCCACGCTGCCGCTCATCATGGCGCTGCTTGTCACGGCGCCGCCTCTCATTTACCGACCCGGTCCCCGTACGCTCTGACCGCAGCCGCTGCTCCTGATCTCCCTCCTCAGCCTCCTCGGTGCCCCCTTCTCCTCAGTCCCGCCATCTCACTGCAGCCCGGGACTCTGCCTTCAGCTCTCCTAGACCCTTCCTCTGCTTCCTGTGCTGATCTTCAGCTCCTGGGCTTCGTGCATGCGCACTAGGGCGCAGGCGCGCTCTCTCACCTGTTCTTAAAGGACCAGCATCTCTGAAACAGGATATGGCTGATAACAGGTACAGGGTATATAAGACTTCCTTTTTCATTTGGGTGGTGCCTGTTCAACGTGTACTTGTAGCTTTGTCTTTTGCGCTAGGTGTTCAGGTCCCTCTGTGTCTCATACCCAAGTTAACCTTGTCTCTGCCCACAGATCCCGACTGCAAACTTGAGTGTCTCCAGCCCTCCGGTTTCCCAAGAGATTCCCCGTTGACAGTCTGCTGTGGATCCCATCATCTCCTGCCAGCCTGTACCCATTGCCGGTTCTGGACTCCATCCGGTATCATCAGTGTGCACCCGTCGCTGGTTCCGGACTCCATCTGTTACCACCATTCGGCACCTATACCCGGTTCCACTCATCTGTCCTGATCCCTTTCGGCCCACATCTAACGTTGGACCAGCCGCCATATCCCGCACGGACATATTAAGGACGCTAACCCGTATTTCACTTGTGTCCCTGTGCATCTAAGCCCTCTGGGGTGACCGCCAGACAGTCCCTGTATAGGAGTTCGCTCCTGGTAGTCTCCTCGGGGGAGTCCGGTGTGCGGTCCCGTGGATCTTCCATTGCACCGAACATTAGATAAAGCATTTTAACTGTTCATACTAAGGTCCAGTCTGCCTTTTGGCTATCTATCTCACATAGATGTACCCAGAGAACGAACTTGGAATGCCAAGAACCAGGTAGGAGCATTGTGATACCCCAAACACACAACACCGCAGAAAAGCCCCATTACTGCTCGGCACCTATGTCTGGGCCTGATAGTGCCTCCTGCACCTACTACCCAGGTATGACGTATGTCACAGTACCCCATCTGAGCTCCCATTCCAATGTAATACTGGAGTGATGTATACAATCATATATGGCAGTAGGGCCCAACCACAGTTACAGACTTGCTATGTCAGAGCACCAGTCCAGTTGCCAACCAACTAAAGCTTGTATGGAGATAAATTGTTACAGCTACATGATCCAAAAAATGTGAACCATCAGTGTTCTGCAGTAAAGCGTTTGAACTGTTCATACTAAGCTCCAGTCTGCATTATTGCTACATACCTACCTCACACAGATGTACCCAGGGAACAGACTTGGAGTGCCAGGAACCAGGTAGGAGCACCATGACATCCCAAACTGTTCAACACCGCAGAAAAGCCACGCCACTGCTCGACATCTATGTCTGGACCTGATAGTGCCTCCTGCACCTACTACCCGGGTGTGACGTATGTCACAGTACCCATCTGAGCACCCATCCCAAAGTAATACCGGAGTGATGTATACAATCATTTAAGAATAAAGCATTTTCAGAATTGCACTTTTTTCGTAACTTCGACAAATTTGGACTTTTTTTTTCCTGCTTTCTAGCACATCACATGATAAAGTGCATGGTGTCATTCAAATTTTCAACTTGCAAAAAACAAGCCTTCATGTGTCTACATGGAAGTGAAAAATAAAAATGTTATGGCTCTTGGATGAAGAGGAGGAGAAAACGAAAACAGAAATTGGCTTTAGCGGGAACGTGATAGACTGAAGGATAAGCTGTCACCTGTACTTGTGATTGGAGAAATATAGGCAACTAAGTATAGAATATAAAACCATGGCACCTTATTATAATTTATTTGGCTATGTAAAAGTCAAGTGTAAGTAAATATAAATTCACTACTTGTCTTGATTTTGTTGTTAACAAAATGTGTTACCCGTAAAAGATGTCGCGATTTTTCTCATCGAGAGCACATGAAAGAGAAACTTGTTTTATGTGCTATATAACAAAGAAGAAATGTTGTGAAGGTTTTAAGGGAAAGATAAAAATGTCTGTCAATGTTAAGAAAGACATTGGCCTCTTATCTCTTCTAGCACTTTCATGTTACGGGATTTTTCAATTCTACAGCATTACGCGGGTTAAATTTTGTCGTTTCCTAGATGGTAGACAGAGATATTTAAAGTCATTTATTTGTTTCCTACTTCTGTTACAGATGCTTTCAGTGATGCCTAGAGGATCAATTTTATATCTAGGTGCTTGTTTGCCCACGTGTAATTGGAAAATAATAACATTTTTCCTATCCATTTATTTCACCACCATCCCATTCACGACGGCCACGATGCACTGTACTGTTTGGATATTTTAATAATGTGACTTCTGTGAGTTTTCAAGTCATAGAGTTTGTTCCTCTAAATGCACAAACCACCTAACAATGAACAGAAGAAATAGTCAGAAAGAAGTCCGTAATATAATAAGTTTTACCTTTAAAACCTATTTTCCTCCATTACCAAATTATTGAATGGGTTATATTGGTTAATGTAAATCACATTACCTCCTACAGTATATATTCTATTATGGCTTTGAGCTTCTTTCTTTTTTGTTTTTATTTTATGAGAACTTCTATTTTAGTTGGGCTAGTTATTTTATATGTTTAACACATTGGGCTATATAAAACTGAGCAAATAATTTTTGTTTTATTTTTTGTTTTTTATTTTTTAGTTAGGTGGAGTAATATACCGTTACTGATGTGTTTTTGTGTTTTATACAGTATAAATAGTGTATTATCTTTAGTATGTGGGTTCACATGGTAATAACCATTTTTTTTGTTTTTTCATTGAAATATAAACATTTTTAAACTTTGTAATGCTGCTGTTAGATAGCTTTTAGAATGCACTGGTACACTCTGCTTTAGTATACCACCCTATTATTGCCTGTTGGTAGTAAACTGTCAGGAAATCTATAAGGCCATTTTCCCTAATAGAAAAAATGCTGCATGTTTTTTTTCCACCACTTTTTTTAAGCAGAAAATCATCTGTCTTTAACAGTTCAAACAAAATGGATGTGATTTCATGAAAATTCATGCTCACAGTAAAGCCCCCTTTACATGTCAGTGAAAAACACACCTGTTTTTTACTGATGTGATAAAGGTATGTATGTACCTCCATGTGCTGTGATTTTGCCGTGTGATCTAAGTGGGCTATCCGTGATAATACACAGACATTAGGCACTTATACTCACCTGTCCCCGTTGCTGCCCTCCATGGTGCTGAAGTCACCTTCAATGCTCCGTCCGGCCGCTTCTGTCTCCTCGCTGCAACAACTTCCAGGTTGGCTGTGCAGTGCCTATTCATGAGCATAATTAGCCGGCCTTGAAGCAGCAGAGAGCAGCAGCTGGAGACAGGATTGCTGGAGACGGGTGAGTTTAAAAAGGTTTTTATTTTAAATGTACGTATTTTTTCTGGTACATGTTACATGGATCACACCACTGTGTGGTCCGTGTGACATCAGTGATGCCGGAAAAAAATGGACATGTCTCCGTGCGGAACTCACAGACACGCGTGTGCACTACATGGAGACACGTCAGTAAGAAATCACTAATGTGTACGCAGACCCATTGATTTTAATGGGTCTGTGTATGTCCGGGATTCTGGTATACGTATAAAAACTGTAACATGCGTACCAGAATCACTGACGTGTGAAGGGCCTTAAAAGACGCAGATGGACTGTGTGCTTTTTGGTGTGACTTTTTTATTCTTATTGTTTCTGTATTTAAACACATTTAAAAAATGCTGCTTTAGACTTGCACCAATAATAAATAAAAAAGAAGGGAAAAATAAAAATAAAAAACTGTAACAACACTATAATCAAATCAGTCAGATATTGTATATTTTAGTCTTGACACTTGCACCCCAAAAAGTGAGCAGTAAAAAACCCGCATTTTTTAAATCTGGCAATATAGTCTTTGACTAGGCTTTTTACAGGCGGCTAGTGCGCATGCGTGCACCGATTTACCCCAGCCAGAGTCTAAGTCTGGTGTTTTGCCTACTGAGCATGCTCAGCCTGATTGTGTCATTTCTGAGACTAAGTCCTCAGTTCAGGCTACTGAGCATGCTCCCACAATTAATCCTAACAGCCTCTTTGCCCAGGTACTTGGACTTCGTGCTGTGTCTAAGTTCTGGGATGTTCCTACTGAGCATGCTCAGGCAGATAGTCTGATTTCTGAGTCTGTTGTTCAGGCTACTGAGCATGCTCAGGCACTTAGTGCATCAGAGGCTAGGTCCGGTAAGGACCTCACTGAGCATGTCCGTGAGGTGGCAGGCCCTGATAGGGCAGAGAGTGTCAGGTGTCCTGATGACGTGCCACTCTGGACTGGCTCGCAGAGGCCCGCCCCTATGATCTGGCACCTCACCATTGGTCGTCAGACGATGACTGGTGAAGTGTTTAGGGCGTGGCTACCATGAGGTCATGAATGACGTGTGTTTCCGGATAGGCCGCTGGTGACGTCGCTGCTGACATGGCACTCTGCTATTGGACCTTGGTGGTTCCACCCTAGGTTTGGGGTGGACCCAGGTTATAAAAGGGGCTGGAGACAACATGGAGGTGCACAGTCTTCATTTAGAGTTCATGGTGCCATAAGCTTTGTTGGAAGTGGTAGGTAGGGCTAGGCAAACGGTGCCTGTCACGCCAAGATTCGTGGCTCGGCACATCAGGGTCAGGCGCCGTGCTTCCTTGCTGCCGTTCCAGTTGTGCTATAGCAGTCCAGTGGCGTTAACTAGACTGCAGCTGCTGTGTCACCTGTCCGTTTGTGCCTCCTATGCACACGGATAGCATACCTGTTGCGTTACTTATCCGGTTGTGTTCTCTACACACACGGACAGCATACCTGCTGCGTCACCTGTCTGGTTGTGCCCTCTATGCGCACGGACAGCGTATTCCAGAACCCCTGTGGAGTTAACAGGGTGTTCCTGGATTGGGTATGTGAACCCTATTTCTCTCCTCGCCTTCCCAGTCAAATACTACTGGTGTGACTACGTGGTCTGACGTGTCCTTCACACACGTGGCCAGTCGAGTGGTGACCAGAAATGCTAATCGAAGGACTGCGCGGCCTGATGTGTATTACACACGTGGTCGACAGGGCACTGTCGCAGCGGTCTTCTCGGTCAACGCTAACTGGTTACCATCCGGCCTGACGTGTTCCCTACACACGTGGTCGTAGTAGTGCCCGCTCCACCGAAACGCTAACTGGGTTGTCGTTCGGTGGGACGTGTCCCTACACACGTGACCGGTTCCCAGGTGTCCTGGGTTATCTCTGAGTCATCAGCTCTATAGTGTCCGCCTAACCCACAGGGTGCCAGCAGCTCCATTGCCATCTGGAGCACAGTGGGCCCCGACTGGCGATTGGGATATATACCCCCTGGTCCTAATCTGCCGGTCCCCCCGTAATAGTAAGATTGCGCCAGGGTCTGGCTGGCATGGTGGACATAGAGCAGCTACGTCAGTTCATACAGCAGCTTGAGGCCAGAGTTAGGTCTCTAGAGAAGTCTGCCCTTGCTGCTGATATGGATGATGTGGTGGCTAGAGCGGCCGCAATGGTGTCTGCCACCAAGCCCACTACACCCCTCCCTCACCTCTCGCTGCCCAACAAGTTTGCAGGGGACAGCAAGGCATGTAGGGGATTCGTGAACCAGTGCTCAGTCCATCTGCAGTTGCTGGCTGCACGGTTCCTTACAGAGAGGTCGAAGGTGGGGTTTATCATCTCCTTGCTCTCTGATAGAGCACTGGAGTGGGCTACACTTTTGTGGGAGAAGAATGACCCTGTAGTTCAGGACTCTGAGGAGTTTTTGGAGTCTTTGAGGCAAGTGTTCCTGGGGCCTCAGGTCACTCACGACTCGGCCCTACAGCTATTGACTTTGGAGCAGGGGCGTACCTCCTCGAGTCAATATGCTCTGAGCTTCAAGACACTTGCTGCAGAACTGGGGTGGCCAGAGAGGACTCTCATTACAATGTTCTGGAAGGGATTAGCCTCACACGTAAAGGACGCGTTAGCTACCAACTACCCTTGAGAGCCTTATGACTCTGGCTACTCACATTGACCTACAGACCTCCGAACGACAGCTGGAGCGCAGGTCAGAGGGTCGTTCAGCCACTGTGGTGGTCTCTCCTACTGCACCTTCCTTAGAGGACGTCTCTGTCCCTATGGACATCTCTAGGGTGGGTGCTGCTAGGTCATCGAGTCGCAAGGGCATTTCCTGTTTCACTTGTGGGCAGTATGGTCATTATGCCAACCGTTGCCCAAAGTGTCAGGGTAAGCGACCGCGATTGGTGACCATAGCTGGAGGTAGACTGGACTCGGCGTCATGCATTAGGGTGACGTTTCCTGTGTCCATTTCCTTTAAGGGGTCAACATGGTCCACAAGGGTAAGTGTGGACACAGGTGCTGAGGATAATTTCATCTCCTCCTCTTTTGCCCGGCGGCATGCCATCCCACTAGTGCAAATGCCAAGGCCAGTGAGAGTCCGTGTGGTGGATGGGTCCTTGTTGCCCAAGGTAATTCACCAGCGGACAGTGCCCATTACCCTTGCCATGTCATCTGGGCATAGGGAGACCATTTCATTTCTGGTTCTACCTATGGGTGCAGATGATATTCTGCTGGGTATTCCTTGGTTGAAGCGACATTCCCCACTTATCGACTGGTTGTCTGGGGTGATTACGCTGTGGAGCGAGTCTTGTAGCTCCCACTGCATGTCTCCATCTTCCGCCCGTCGCTCAGTGGTATCTGTGGCGACTATAGACCATTCGAGTGGGAGGACTGCTAGGGAGGGTACTGTTATGAACCGGCGCCGCCATAGCCGCAAGCAGCCTGCTGGGGTTCTTGTTGCACCCAGGTGCCAGCTGCCGTTCTTGGTCATGCCTCGGGTCGTCCAGTTGGCTGCTCCTTCCACCACGTCTAAGTTTGGAGAGGCAGCTAGTGCACATGCATGCGCTGAGTTACCCCAGCCAGAGTCTAAGTCTGGTGTTTTGCCTACTGAGCATGCTCAGCCTCATTGTGTCATTTCTGAGACTAAGTCCTCAGTTCAGGCTACTGAGCATGCTCCCACAATTAATCCTAACAGCCTCTTTGCACAAGTACTTGGACTTCGTGCTGTGTCTAAGTTCTGGGATGTTCCTACTGAGCATGCTCAGGCAGATAGTCTGATTTCTGAGTCTGTTGTTCAGGCTACTGAGCATGCTCAGGCACTTAGTGCATCAGAGGCTAGGTCCGGTAAGGACCTCGCTAAACATGTCCGTGAGGTGGCAGGCCCTGATAGGGCAGAGGGTGTCAGGTGTCCTGATGACGTGGCCACTCCAGACTGGCTCACAGAGGCCCGCCCCTATGATCTGGCACCTCACCATTGGTCGTCAGACGATGACTGGGGAAGTGTTTGGGCCTTGGCTGCCATGAGGTCATGAATGACGTGGTGGTTCTGGATAGGCCGCTGGTGACGTCGCTGCTGACATGGCACTCTACTATTGGACCTTGGTGGTTCCACCCTAGGTTTGGGGTGGACCCAGGTTATAAAAGAGGCTGGAGACAACATGGAGGTGCACAGTCTTCATTTAGAGTTCATGGTGGCATAAGCTTTGTTGGAAGCGGTAGGTAGGGCTAGGCGGACGGTGCCTGTCACGCCAAGATTCGTGGCTCGGCACATCAGGGTCAGGCACCATGCTTCCTTGCTGCCGTTCCAGTTGTGCTATAGCAGTCCAGTGGCGTTAACTAGACTGCGGCTGCTGTGTCACCTGTCCATTTGTGCCTCCTACGCAAACGAACAGCATACCTGATGCGTTACTTGTCCGGTTGTGTTCTCTACGCACACAGACAGCATACCTGCTACGTCACCTGTCTGGTTGTGCCCTCTGTGCGCACGGACAGCGTATTCCAGAACCCCTGTGGAGTTAACAGGGTGTTCCTGGATTGGGTGTGTGAACCCAAATACTAGATACCGGTTGTGCTCTGAACGAGAATTTGATTTTTTCATGCTGCCAAATATTTTGTGTTGAGATTGTTCGATTATATTCCCTTATTTTGCCCACTTTCTTTTCCTACCTTTACTATTCACTTTGTTACTGTATGTGATAAAATACTAAAAAGAAAAAAAAAATAGAAAACAAGGTTGAAAACTGCAAAGGTGAAATGTATTATGTTTTTATGGAAAAAGTTCAAGGAATGAAAACTTCATGTCCAATATTGTTTTGATGAATACAATCTATTACTAGATTTGTTAAAGCATTTATATTTATGGATTTATTTTTTTTAAGAAACACTTGTCCTTGAAAGAATTGACTCTTTAGTCAGTAATAAAGAAGTATACATTGTTATATATTGTTGAGAGTAGCAAAGAATAAAAGCTAAAAGCTTGAGCTTTAGGAAATACATTTTGGTAAGGGATGATTTGATTCAGTATTTTATTTGATTAATGTTAACAGAATGTTGCTTAAAGGTGGTAAAAAAAGCCCCTTTAAATCACGATGTAGCAGCCTAAGTAAAAGGCATGACTTTCTCCTATTGGCATCATGAAAAGACTGAAACAAAAAGGGTTGCAATTAAAATTTGATTTAACTCACAAGTTCTTGAACGATACAGTGTTGTTAACGTTACTCTTATAGAAGCAACAAACTTGGTGTAATAGTCCTTTTCAGAGGATATAGTACAGTGGTTCCCAAACTCCAGTCCTCACGACCCCCAACAGGTCATGTTTTCAGGATTTCCTTAATATAGCAAAGGTGATGCCTTGATAATGATTCCATCACCTGTTCAATAGTAAGGAAATCCAGAAAACATGACTTGTTGGGGGCCATGAGGACTGGAGTTTGGGAAACACTGATATAGTATCTTTTAAACAAAAATAGTTCAATACAGCAGTATAGGTAATTGACTTATTTGACGCACAAATGGGGGTAGGCATTCCACTGCTACCTACTACCTGTAACATCCATATCGGTATACTGTCCTGCCCAACTCCCCTAGTGGACGCTTGCATTCTCACCTTCCCGGCTGCCCTGAGGATGCTCTGTCCCTGGTCCATGCTGCTCACTCCCAGGGCCGATGCAAGCTATACAGGCCTCCTGGAAATGCCCATAGGGTGCATAAGTAGACATTAGAGTTGAGCGATGTTTGAGGTTCGAGGTTAGCCAATTTCATGTTCGAGTGATTTTGGGGGTGCTCGAGATTGAACTCGAACTCGAGCTTTTTGCTAAAAGCTCGACAGTTCGAGTTACGTTCGAGAACAGTTCGATCACCAAAAGCAGGGCTTTTTACAGCTACAGTGTGCAGGGAGCCATCGCTGGCAGCCTGCGGTAAGCTGATAACCAAGATAAATATCGGGTATCCAAGCAAAGTGTTTTGCTTGGTAACCCGATATTTACCCTAGTTACATGTGCAGGGAGCCGACACTTCCTCGCTGGGCTCCGCCCCCTCCTGCACTCGGCATGTACACACACACACACACACACTCACATTGACCTGTATCCAGCCATGCAGTCCCCGGCACTGATGTCCTCAGCGCCACATGGCCCCACTAGGCTCCACCCACTTTGCACTCTGCCGCCCGCACACATGGCCACGCTAGGCTCCACCCACTTTGCACTCTGAACACATTACCCCGCTTAGCTCCACCCACCTCGTACTCCGCACACATTACACAGCTTGGCTCCACCCACCTGGCACTCTGCACACATTACCCCACTTGGCTCTACCCACGTCACACTCCGCACACATTACCCCACTTACCTCCACCCACCTCAAAATTAGCACACATTACCCCCCTAGGCTCCACCCACCTCGCACTCCGCACACATGGCCCCGCTCAACTTACCTGTGGTGATGAAGTCCTGCCCTCCCGACCTCAGCTCTGTCACTGTCCTCCATTGCTGTCGCTTCACATTTCCTCTCTCTGCTGACCCGAGACTGTGACTAGCGGTGACATCACCGGCTCCCGCGATGCTTGGCTGTGAGGGCGGCGGTCATTGAAGTCAGTGACAGCTGTGCTGTCAGCAGTGCAGGAGATCATCACCGCAGGTAATGTACCTCGCTCCTGACAGCAGCACTCGTCATGCCCTGCAGTGACCTGGGCTGGCCTATTGATGTTAGCTCAGGTCACTGCATTGCTCTCCCAGCCAATGGGGAACATTCTGTTCTTCATTGACTGGGACAGTGACTATGGTATGGATCGTCATGGGAACCCCTTGGATTACAGCAGACCTGGATTTGTTTTTCTTTCTAATAATTTGGTGAAAGAGGGAATGTTTTGGGGAGTGTTTTTTCAAATAAAAATGTGTGTTGTCGTCTATTTTTTTTTTATTACTGACTGGGTTGGTGATGTCGGGTATCTGATAGACGCCTGACCACACAAACCCCAGGGCTTGATGCCAGGTGACATTACACATCTGGTATTAACCCCTTATATTACCCCGTTTGCCACCGCACCAGGGCACGGGATGAGCTGGGGCAAAGCACCAGGATTGGCACGTCTAATGGATGCGCCACTTCTTGGGTGGCTGCAGCCTGCTATTTTTAGGCTGGGGAGAGTCCAATAACCATGGACCTCCCTAGTCTGAGAATATCAGACCCCAGCTGTCCGCTTTACCTTGGCTGGTGATCCAATTTTGGGGAGACCCCCAATGGTTTTTTTTTTTTTAAATTATTTATTTAATTTAAAATAACAGCGTGGGGTGCCCTCAGTTTTGGATTACCAGCCAAGGTGAAGCTGCCAGCTGTGGTCTGCAGGCTGCAGCCGTCTGCTTTACTCTAGCTGGCTACAAAATAGGGGGAACCCCACGTCATTTTTTTAAAAAAATGTATTTGTTTTTTTTGGTAAATACAAGGCAAAGCACCCCTTAGTGCCACATGAAAGGCACCAAAGGGTGCAAAATTACAAAATGCAGGAGAGTGGGACATTATGTGTCTTTCTGCCATTATAATGACAGAAAAGACTGATATGAAGTGTACAAGCACAAGAAAATCACCAGAGCGCTCTACGCTGTGAAAAGCAGTAGAAAATGGCACTAGAGTGAACATGTGACCATCTCATGTAGTTTGAAGCTATGGATCCTGGGTAAATTTATGTATTTTCCCTCCTTCAGTTTTTTTGCAGTACGCAAAAAAAAACGGAAGGCACACGGATGACGAACAGATGACATACGGACCGTATATGGAACAGAAATGGATGCCACACTGATGCACCCGTGAAAAAATGGACCGTTTTTTGCGGACCCCAAAAACATATCGGTCGTGTGAATGCAGCCTTATTCTGATCTGACGTTTATAAACAGCAGGCAGAAATAAGTGAATAGCGCCCCCCAGCGTCAGAAAATCTCTGGGGTTTCAGGGCTAGCTGAGACCCTGGAGATCATGATTCAGGCCGGTTTTTCCGGTCCCCGCTCACGTGATCACAGGTATACATCGTATACTGATGATCACGTTACAGTAAATGACAGTGCCGGTAAAAATTATTTATCTCCCATCTGGCATGAACAAACATGTCAGATGGGAAATAAATATCCTCCCCGGTCACCCGGTGTCGCCAAAGTGCCCCCACCGACCCCCTCCCGGAAATCCAAGATGGCCACGCGCACAGCAGCGCGCCGCATTCACCCTACTCCTCTGATTTATGTCGCATGTGCCATGACACATGCGACAGAAAACCCCTCCCCAGGCCCTGCCAGGTCACCCCCTATAACCCCACCGGTGTTCCCCGGTGACCCTCGTACCTGTGCAGCGTTGATCCCCCGCGGCACCTCCTTCACAATAGACGCTGACGCATGCACAGAGCGGCTGTCAGCTCAGCTTCCAGCCACTGTTCAGACACAGTGAGTGGCGGTAACCATGCATCTGTAAGCAACTGCAATGCCCTGCTCATGAGGTAAGGAACATAGTTGATCAGGAGAGCTATACTATATTTCCAAACGGAGGTATTTGATTTTATAGTTAACCCTGCAGAACGACTACCAAACATGAGAGTCCGCTTTACGCCACAAGAAAACATGTCTAAATAGCAAGCTCTGTTGTGTAGTATTCATTCAGCAGGATAACTGGACTTAAAGGGGTAGTCTATCTCCAAGATCCTATCCAATATATAGTAGGTGCAATAGCAATAATATCAGCAAATACCAATATTTGGAAATGTAGAATAGTTCTCCTGATTAGGCATGCCCTTACCTCATGAGCAGGGCATTGCAGCTTTGGTAGCAACAGTTACGACATGGACTCTGCTGCTGTGGACCCGGGGAGAGTGGGTGCAGATTCATTGCACCCACATTCCTCACATGGAGGGTCTGCACTCCTAGAAAATGGGGGATACGTTCCCTGAGCGTTTCCCTCCCATATTCTAGACAGTCCAGAGTCATCGTGGGACCCCTTTATTTTTTTTCCTTACAATAAATTGGTGAAAGAGGGAATGTTTTGGGGATTGTTTTTTTAAATACATTTTTTTGTCTATTTTTTTTGTTAGTACTGACAGTGTGTGATGTCGAGTATCTGATAGACGCCATGGCATCACAAACTGCTGGGCTTGATGTCAGGTGACCTTACAGCTAGTATCAACTTCATTTATTACCCCGTTTGCCACCGCACCAGGGCACGGGATGAGCTGGGGTGAAGCGCCAGGATTGGTGCATCTAATGGATGCGCCACTTCTGGGGCACCTGCGGCCTGCTATTTTTAGGCTTTGAAGTGCCAATAACTATGGACCTTCCCACCCTGAGAATACCAGACCACAGCTGTCCGCTTTACCTTGGCTGGTGATCCAATTTGGGGGGGACCCTACTTTTTTTTGTAATTATTATTATTTATAAAATAATTATAAAAAAGAGCCTGGGGTGACCTTCACATTGGATCCCCAACCATGGTAAAGCTGCCAGCTGTGGTTTTCAGGCTACAGCCGTCTGCTTTACCCTAGCTGGCTATCAAAAATGGGGGGACCCTACATCATTTTTTTTTTAACTATTTTTTAAATAAAAAAAATTAATGGGCTTCCCTGTATTTTGATTGCCAGCCAAGGTAACGCCAGGCAGATGGGGGTGGCACTGGCAACCCGTAGCTGTCTGCTTTAACTGCGCTGAGATTTAAAAATACCGCGGGGCACTACGTCATTTTTTTTAATGATTTATTTTTACAGCACTGTCATGTCAGGCAATCAAAATACAGGGAAGCCCATTTTTTTTTAGTTATTTAAATAAATAATAAAAAAAAATATATGGGCTTCCGCTGCATTTTTTGTATTGCTAGCTAAGGGTAATCCAAGCAGCTACTGGTTGCTAACCCCCACTGCTTGGTGTTACCTTCACTGTCGATGGAAAATCCAGGGAAG
Organism: Anomaloglossus baeobatrachus; assembly: GCF_048569485.1. NCBI lineage: Eukaryota > Metazoa > Chordata > Amphibia > Anura > Aromobatidae > Anomaloglossus > Anomaloglossus baeobatrachus. The sequence goes on along the minus strand of NC_134361.1, from coordinate 70,496,344 downwards.
CATTTTTTATTTTTTTTTTTCCCAAAAAAAAAAAAAGACGTGCGCTTCGCCAAATTTTTGTATGCTAGCCAGGTACAGCAGGCAGGTACGAGCTGCCCCCAACCCCCAGCTGCCTATTTGAACCCGGCTGGGAACTAAAAATATAGGGAAGCCCTTTTTTTAATTATTTCATGAATTTCATGAAATGATTAAAAAAAAAAACCACGTGGGCTTCGCTCCATTTTTGTGTCCAGCCGGGTACAACTAGGCAGCTGGGGATTGGAATCCACAGTAAAGGTTAGCCCAAGCTTTCTGGGACCCCTGCTGCGAATTGCAGTCTGCAGCCGCCCCAGAAAATGGTGCTCTCATAGAAGTGCCATCATCTGGCGCTGTATCCAACTCCTTCAGCTGCCCTGATGCCGGTGGCTCGCTGGATAATAATGAGTTAATACTAGCTTTGTTTTACTAGCTAGTATTAAGCCAGAGATTCTTAATGTCAGGCACGTTTGACCCAGCCATTAAGAAGAACTTTTTATATGATGCATGCCATTTTCAGATCGTGCTGGCTCCCCTCTCTCTCTGTTTGGTTGTAGTTATGCTACAAATGTCTGGTGGCTGGTCACCACCATGCTATGCATGCCTGATCTTGGTTTGCAATATATTCCTCCTGTTGGTAGCTGTTCACATTCAGTTGCCTCACCCTTTCCACAGGCATTGCTAATTAAGCACCATACTTGGATCCGGTCCGCCTTTATCAATGGTTGCTGTCTGGCACTGGGAGGGTCAGTTCTGATATAGTCCTGGTATGTGTAGAGCTTGCGCCACATGCTGGGACCTGGGCTGGCCTCTATCCACTATTGCCTCTTTTGCAACATAGAAGCGGTTATATATACAGGTTACAGGTATGTGTGCTCCATTATGGTTCTGCTTTTAACTTTATCTAGGAGGCCGCATGGCACATGAAATACAGAATATAGTGTAGGACCCCCCTATTGAGATTTGCCGTGACGTTGGCAGGGGTGGCTCAAAGAATTGATCAATTATTTGCTAAAAATCTCATTTATATTACAGTACAGTTGGAATAAATCTGTGAATTTGCACTTTTTATATGATGCATGCCATTTTCAGATTGTGCTGGCTCCCCTCTCTAGCTAGTATTAAGCCAGAGATTCTTAATGTCAGGCACGTTTGACCCAGCCATTAAGAATCTCCAATAAAGGGTTAAAAAAAGACACCACACAGAGAAAAAATACTTTAATAGAAATAAATACATAGACACATTAGAGGCTCCATGTTTATTACTCCCTCTTATCCCTCTACAATCCATGCTCTTCTGTCTTCTTTCTCCTGCAACACATGCACCTCTGCTCCATTAGCAGCACTGATGACATCTTAAATTACAACCAGGAATATAGTATAAATTTCCAAATTTATACTGTATTGCTAGACATAAGTGAAGATGTCATTTCCTTTTTAATTTCACTGGAATAAGGTTCTATTTTTTACCTGACTTTTTGGCTGAAGAAATGTTTTCTATTGGAACTATACAGCACTGAGTCTAGTAGAGGTGGTTTTCCCCCATGCTGAGGATCACAGTAAGGCAGTCATACTTTCAAGTGATTTGCATCACATCACCCGGCATGGCCGTACACCCTCCAGACAGGAGCGGGTTGGCTGCATGTATTTCTATGCAGCTGAGATGCTCGTGTCCAGACAGTGTGCGGCCATGCCGGGTGTTGTGATGCAAGACTAGCGCGAGTTACTTGCAAGTGTGACTCTGGTGTTATATTACAGGGGCTAGCTATTTCTTCCTATATTTGTTCCGAACATGTTCCTGCTCAGTCAGACATGGCTAGTAAGCCTTGCTCTTACTTATGTATGTCATCCAATGCAAGAGCATTCAATGCAATATGCTAATGACTCTCAGCTCAAACTCTGCAGTGAGTGTGAGCCGAGTGTCATGCAACTGTGATCCGATCTTGCAATCATATCACAAGTGCAAAGAAAAAGTATAAATTAATCTCTCCATCTTATTTGCTACTTCTGTTTGTGTATATCACACTGCACTCAGATGTCATCCGAGTATAGTCCAATGTTTCACAAGCACCCATAGACTTGTATGGGTGTGTGTGATGCAAGACTCACAGCCAAATGCAGCATGGTGTGATTTTTTTTTTGTTCATGACGATTTGGCAATGAGAATTTCTTTTATATGGACACTGCCTCATTGTCTAAATGTGGTGCAAGTGCAATCCTATATTTTATCAGATTGCACTCTTACGTGTTAAGCGCTAGTGGGATGCCTTACACAGTTCATAGCAGGAACATAAATAAGATTATCTCAGCACATTTTTTAATATATCCCAAGCCCACATCTTTCCCTGCTCATGACTGCTGATTTACTTAGCTATCATGCACCTCTAACAGCCACGTCTGAATCAGAGATCTGCCCATGGCTGTTAATCAGTTAAATCCTGCTGTCAATCTATGACAGAGAGATTGAACATGTGCTGGTAGGGGGGCATATCATTCCCTGCTTCCATCAGCACTCCAGTGATGTGACTGTGGGGTGCCAATGGGTTGTCCTGAAAGTCAGGGGTCAGCTGATGTCCCCTGTGTATGTCATTATGATAGTCCTGTGAATGATAGCTGTGAGCCAGCGTTCATAGGAGATTGTAATGTATGCTATACAGTGCAGTGCTGATGCACTGCTCTGTACAGCACATGTGATTAACCATTGCGGTTTCATGTCCCCCAATGGGACTAGTAAATACAATAAAAAAAAGGATTTGAAAAAAAAAAGAAAAACTAAAAAAACACAAAAGTTCATATCACCTGATAAAAATAAAACAATAAACAAATACACAAATTTGATATTGCTGCATTCGTAAAACTCCAATCAATTAATATAAAAAATGCATTAATTTGATTGGTAAATGGCGTAAACAGAAAAAAAATCTAAGTGCTAGAATTATGTTTTTTTGGTCTCCACAACAATAAAATGCAAAAAAAGAGATCAAAATATCATATTAATGCCAAAATAGCATCAGCAAAAGTGTCACCTCAAGGTATAGAAAATATGCCCTCACATAGAGCCAGATCCCAAAAAATGAAAACGTTATGAGTCATAGAAAATGGCAACAAAAGCAAAAAAAACAATTCTTACAAATTTCCATTTTTTTTCATCGCAATAAAAACCAAAAACAAGATTATACAAGTTTGGTATCTGTGTTCTCATACTGTCCTGGAAAATCATATTGCATGGTCCATTTTACCATCCAGTGAACATGGTAAATAAGAAACTCCCCACAAACTTGTGGAATTTTTTTGCAATTTCAACAAACTAGGATTTTCTTCCCACTTTCCAGTGTATCACATGATAAAATGAATAATGTCATTCAAAAGTACAATTCATCTCTCAAAAAATCAAGTTTTCTATGTGATTGATAAATAGATAGGTCACTTGGAAGAAGGAGAGGAAAAAACTAAAGAGCAAAAATGGAAGATTTCAAGTTCATGAAAGAGTTAACTAAACTTGAAATGACATATTTCTTGAATAATTCAACACAATAATTGTGTCAAACTACCACCGGGGGGTGCAGGGACACAGGTAGCAAAAGAACTCATGAGTGCAGTAAGACAGAAGCCCACTAGAGGTCGCTAACACAAGACCAGGAATAATGATCAGTCAGGTTCAATACTGTGATGTCACGTCTGAACCAAGTGGAAAAGAAGCCAAAGAAAAAAACAGAGCCGAGGTCGGATACCGGGAGAGCAAGTAAGCACAGGAGAAGGAGTGGAGGACACGGAACAGGACCAGAGACTGGAGAACCAAATGGTACAGAGGTAAGGTCAGGCAAAAGGGATGGAGGTCAGGACGGGCAGGAGAGATGAACGTAAGAATGAATGGGGAAAACGGAGGTTAGGTCAGGACAAAAAGTACTGGGTAGCAGGACAAGAAACTTCTCACAGATACAGTGCATGCAGCAGAGCCGGAAATATTACTGGCAGCGTCCCGGAGGAAGCAGCACCAAGATATGGTGGCATGACCCCCGGAATTAAGCCAGAATGAACAGGCCTCTCCCCAGAGATCTAAATCCTGGAGGCAAGATACATGCACTGGCTCAGGAACGACAGAGTCATGCATGAATCATTACAAATTGTCTATGGTGCAGGCTACTAGGGTAATTAGGGTAACATG